>NC_089745.1:26503460-26558460 GCF_040412425.1 Macrobrachium rosenbergii | reverse complement strand
CATAAATAATTTTGATAGACTCTTCATACTACTTCAAAAACTTTAATTCTATCAGTATTTGGTATTCCTATACGTGAATAACTTCTTTAAACCAATAAGTGTTTTTCTAAAACTTAAAAAACGTACAAGTAAAGTAAAAGTTAAATATTATTTGATGGCACTTCAGCATTTAATATTTTTTCTTGTTCAGCAATGTTTATATAAGATTATTAGATAAATTTTAGGAATGATATTTACTGTTAGGCATTCTACATTTCACCCTTTGTATTCCTACACAGAACCAAAGAAAACATTGAAATTTTTAATCAATATCACTTGAAAATATTTCACATGATATATCTCGTAACTTGCCCTTTCCTTAGGTCTAAAACTTTCGGAAACATTTTTTTTTGTTCAGTGATGCTAAAAGAATTAAGAAAATTCCATTTGTCGTTTAAGACTTTCTAAAGACACCTGACTAAATGTTTCATCACAAAATGCTGAAAACATTAATTTTCATCCACTGGTATAGTGTAACAAAATGTTACAGCATTAAAAAATCATGGTCACCGAGAAATGAAATAAATACCTTAAATAAATCATTCTTACTCGCTTACTTTGCATAAAGGAATTATATCATATTTAGTAAAACAACCATTTTATTCCACACTACGTTAGCACTAAAATTTAAAGTGTTTTCATTGCCACCTAAATTAAATTAGGATGTAAAAGAGACAGCCTAACTAAATAATCCCAATATATGTGAAAATCTTGAGAAGTGCACCTTAGCCTTTATGATGTCCATTTACGGCCCACAACTTCAGTGCTAAGTTAACCAAATCCACTGGATGTGGCCACAGACTTCGACTGAACAGCCACCTGGAACTTCGTAGTTCCCCCTATAACTCCTCCTCGGAGTTTGACTGCGGGGAGTCAATGACTAAATGCCCACTTATATACCTGCTAAAAATCCATTCACCAGCTGCAGTTATATTTAATTCCACATTTTCACACCAAAATGTAATTGCATTATTTATCATTGCAGACACCAGGAAAGTGATTAATAACAAGACTAGGAGGGAAGGCGGTAAAAAAGTTGAACTATCACTGAACAATACTCTGTCTGAATAGTATTTAAAAAGCAGAGATAATACAAAGATAAATTACCTTCATGAAAATCTAAAATACTTATGGAAAGTCAGCAAATTAATAAATAAATAGTACGGGCAAAAAACTAACCCTTAAAGTGAGGGCTGATGCAAATGCCAGTTGAATTTGAGGATTAAAATTCTTTATTTTAATGAGATAGTATTCCAGCAGTAGAGTAAAGTTTTATTAGATAAATATTTGAGACTTCCTAATTTTCACAGTAAAGCTATGAGAGAGAGAGAGAGAGAGAGAGAGAGAGAGAGAGAGAGAGAGAGAGAGAGAGAGAGAGAGAGAATTCTCTCTCTCTCTTTTAAAACAAAAATAAATCTGGTTTGAAACCTCCACATTCTGCAATGGACCACTACCTTAAAATTTTCAGTGGTGGTTTAATTTTTACCTTTTATGACAATTTTGCACAATCAGCAATATCGTTTACTAAAACTAAAATCTTATTGGAGAATATAGAGATAAGCAATTTCTTTGCAATGTGTTCTTGCACATACATTCTCCCAAACAAGTGGGTACTATCAGCAATACGCTAGTACAAAATAAATGTCTTCAGGAATTTTACTACTATAACAATTTCAATATTTAAAACACGGATATGGGTTTTTGTTAAAACAAGAACCAGCTTCAGAGGCTTTAGGAAAACATAAAGAGACGCAACAACTTTAAAAGATTGCTTCACACACAAATACTTCTTCTACGAGTGCTTACCAGGACTCTACTCAGTCTAAATTAAAATCCTAAAAAAGCAATGAAAATGATTATCCTCACTTATGATAATGAAGAACACTTTTAACAACAGTGGATTACTTTAACAGTGATAAGAATTCCAATAACTTTTTCCCCAGAGTAGAATTTACATCTTTTACTTTAATGTGAGGTTTGCTTTAGTACACTATTTTACTTCAGTATTTTACTTCCCCCTTTCTGAACCAACAATATTTTTTTTTTTACTTTCCTTTAACTTCGCCTTTCCCCCAACTGTGTCAATTCGGTACTTAACTTCGGTGTGTGTGCTCTGGTGTTTCTCGATGCTCTGAGCCATGGTGTAGGGATTGCAGGGAGGCAAGTCCAGTTTTGGGGAAGGATTATGGCTGCCATGTTTCTTAACATCTTCGAAGGTATGTGATGCCATCAGAGTGGGGTTTACAATTCAGCTTATCAGTTTCTCATACTGGAATCACTGCCACTCGCCCTTATGTGTAGCTTCGACCAGGTCATCTTGTAACTTAACTATTTTTGTTTCAATCTTCTAGGCTTATGGTAGACCACTTGGAGGAGGCCTAAGAGAAACAGGACTCCCACTAGCTGATTTCAAATTTCAGACATGCACACCGACGGCAGTTTCCTGTGAGTTAGTTACTGGTCAGGTCGGAATGCACAACCCGTAAGACAGTATATAGGCGAGGTTTCACCATACTTTATCACTATGAACTCAGTGCACCACTAGCGGGACTAACGATTGCAGTGAGACCAACCGTTGAAGATTTGCAGGTGACAGCTGTTAATAACCGAGACCGTTATTCCTGTCATCCGGTACCCTCGTTTCACACTGGGTCACCTTTGCTCTTCCATCTCGAGCAGGGGCATACAATGCAATATGGTGGTTCGGTCTGAAGGGGTCATAAAATGAAGAGAAGGTATAAGGAGTCAGACTTGGGAAAACACATGAGTAAAAAACGCGCCGAAGTTTCTTCGGCACGATCGAGTTCTCTGTACAGTGTATAATGCTGCCTGAAACTCTCAGCTACGACCGGGCAGCGATTAGTTGCTCCCCGGATGCGGTCAAGTTAAGATGCGTCGGTGACGCCTCTGGAAAGCGCTGCCAGATGCGCGATCCAAGGGTAACGTTAACCTTAAATAAAATAAAAACTACTGGGGCTGGAGGGCTGCAATCTGGTATGTTTGATGGTTGGATGGTGGATGATCAACATACCAATTTGCAGCTCTCTAGCCTAAGTAGTTTTCAAGATCTGAGGGCGGTCAGAAAGAGTGCAGACGGACAGACAAAGCCGTCTCAATAGTTTTCTTTTAGAGAAAACTAAAAATCAATCACCTAGGCCGATCAGCAAGGGTAACTCTTGCCTTGTTTATACCAAGCACGTGGCCATACTCGGCTAGTGAGACTTGGAAAATATTTTCATTATAATAAATGTTATAAATTTTAAATATAATCAGGGATATATCTATAGATATTAAATAGTCCGGGACTATGCATGTATGTATGTATATGTACGTATGTATATATATATACATATGTAAAATTATATATATATATATATATATATATATATATATATATATATATATATATATATATATATATATATATATATATATATATATATATATATATATATATATATATATAATATAATGTGTGTGTGTGAGAGACAGAGAGAGAAGTATTCAAGTGAATACGATAAGAAGTTTTCAATTCGCCACTTCATTACCAAAAAATAAAAACTGCACAACAATGAGATTTAACCTTGGTAATACGGTACATCCTGGAAAAGCCCTGCAATCATTTATACAGAATTACACTCAGCAGACAAAAATGTTCGACAAATCTCACTGAACGCTAGTCTTGAAAAGATCAGAACAATTAATGGAACCGTGGGTAAACGAATAGAAAACATAAGAAAGCTGAGAAATAATATGTGCAAATTACTCTTGCGTAATAAAAGGCATGACATATGTAAACTATTATTTATAAACATTCGTATAGAATACCATTTACAGAGTATTCCAGACAAAAATTATCGTTTAAATGAAAAATAAAAAGCCAAGACAATGATATGAATGTCCAAAGTGGAAAGGAATAAATCACTACAGCAGCAGAATAAAAGAAAATCAAATTCACGCCATTCTAAAAGGTCGTAACGTAATATCACGCTACGTAACCCGAGATATCTTTCATTCATAACACAGTAATTATACCTATTTACTCAAGGCTCAACAAGTAGGCTTAAGAACAAGGGCTTGAAGTACAGTCATTACTTATGCATATGCTCTTTTTACTGCCCTGATGAATTTAAAGTTGCGTTTTCTGATGGTTCTAACTACACAAAGAGTCATTAGCCCTTGTATGAATATCGGACATTTGTTATAAGCAACCTCTTCCATTGAAATAGTTATTCATCATACGGCTGACAATGAAAACTTTTTATTCTATTCATACTTATCTTACACTTTATACATTTCTGTTTACTTTGATATACACAGATGAGTAAAGACTAAGCAATTAAACTGAGTTTTCAGCACGCACAATGTAACTTGATATCAGAATTATATCTCATTATGACGGGTACATACATTGATTTCAGCAATGAAAATCTCATCCGTCAAGAAAATAAATATTTGATTAGCGTTTCGTCCTTGAAACAGCCAATTAAAACATTTTTACAACAAAGCGTAGCTATTTCATTAAAAAATGTAAAACTAACGAAACTTGAATTAACAGAAAAATATTGATCAATGGACGTATAGCAAAGTAACAGACTATCGCACATAAGACATAATATTTATTTCCTTCAACGCAGCACAACGAAGGACATTCAGTAACTACAATACACTGTATAACACACACACACACACACATATATATATAAGTATGTATGTATGTATGTGTATATATATACACATATATACATATATTCAGGTATGTATATATATACATACATACATATACATATAATCAAGTATGTATATTTATATATACATACATATATATATATATATATATATATATATATAATATTCTAGTACATATTCACATTCTAAAGCTAATAGACACAACACACACTTTGTTGACACACAAACTGTATATTATATATTATCAGCTATACAGCCTGGACGCATGCTGAGGACCGAAAGGGTAACACCTATAGAGAGTTTATATATATATATATATATATATATATATATATATATATATATATATATATAGATATAGATATATATAGATATATATAGATATATAGAGATATATATAATATATATATATATATATATATATATATATATATATATATATATATATATATATATATATATATATATATATATATATATATATATATATATATATATATATATATATATATTACAGTTTTGGTTGTTGTTTTTTTAATGACATCTTTCCATTAAAATCATTTGTGCATGATCAGAAATCTCGTTACCCTCTAATAGCCAATGTGGACTGGCTACTGACAGATAATCACCGAAACCTGTTCTCAAATCGGTGCAACGTTTGTTGTCATTTCGAGTGCTACCGTCTTCGTTACGGACACGCCGTTTCCTTTCGACATATCCGCTTTAGTTACATCGCTATCTCCATGCAAACAACAACAACTGCGGTAGTAGCATTAGTAATAGTAATGATACCAGTAGTGGTAGCAACAGAACAGGTAGTGGAAACTTTTTGGTTTATAGTGGGGAACACTGCCAGTATTAAACAGAGAGAAAGAAAAAAATTGCCAAGACTCTATCAACTGAAATGAAAAAAAAAAAAAAATGGTCACTCGAGAAGAAAGTGCGCAGGGGGAAAATTCAATATTCACTCTTTACGCTTTATGCATCATCAATCAGCTTTGAGAGTGGACAACTCAGGAGAACTCTGGTGAATTATATATAAATAAATAAATAAATATATATATATATATATATATATATATATATATATATATATATATACATATACATATATATATATATATATATATATATATATATATATATATATATATATGTATGTGTAATAAATGTGTATAAATTTACATTTTGTCTTTTCTAAGGAGGCTTTTCTTGCGCCTTCTTTGGAGATCCGTTATTAAAAGCTGAAATAAAGTGTAAATAAAATATATGATGAAATAAAGTAAAATATAAGATGAAATCAATTTACAAAACGAAAGCTTTCTAGAAAAATATATAATGTATGTGTTCACAAGTAAATACAGAATAATAACACCAACAATATCAAAGGTCACCTTAAGTTTATTCTGGTCCAAGAATTCAGCTAATGAAGCATTATGAAGAGCGCCTGAAGTGAAATATTTTCTTCTCTCTCAACAAAAACTTAGTCGCTGCAATTAAAGAGCTTTAAAAACATTTGGGATGTGTCAGGTTAACACCAGGAAATTTTGTGCTCTTCATGCTTTGAGGCATCAAGCTGAATGAATGCAAGTCGGCAGGGAGCAGCGTCAAAAGTCAACAGTGTATTTAATTTGTAAAAAGAGTAAAATAAGAAATACGAGGGAAATATATATATATATATATATATATATATATATATATATATATATATATATATATATATATATATATATTCTTAGAAAACAGGAGTTGACAGTACATGTTTTCGTTCTGCGTAAAGAGTTGTTCACATGGGTCGGTCTGAATTTTTTTGCGTTTATACTTTATCTCACTACACACACACACACACACACATATATGTGTGTGTATATATATATACATATATATATATATATATATATATGTATATATATATATATGTATATATATATATATATATATATATATATATATATGTGTGTGTGTGTGTGTGTGTAGTGAGATAAAGTATAAAAGCAAAAAATTCAGACCCACCCATGTGAACAACTCTTTACGTAGAACGGAAACAAGTACTTTCAACTCTTATTTTCTAAGAAAAAATTTACCAAACCTTTACAAATTTTTGAAGCAAATTCTTTGACGTAATTAAAAAATATTAGAGATAAAATCTTTACCTCACATACCGCAAGATGTCTAGGGAACAGAAATACCTTGAGAGAGTTTCTTGCAGAAGGCCTACGTAATTACAACCATTCCTAACATAAATTAGGTGTCGCTCTACAACTAATATTTGCGTAACAGAATTTCCCATCAAAGATTGTGTCAGTCCGTTATTACACCTGCTGGTCCTAAATAAACAGATATTTGGAAATAAAAATGAATCATACACAGATACATATACACAGACAATTTATATGCTGTAGGCATTTTCGCTACTAGTTTGTAAAATAAATTGGAACGTTCAGTGGCTTAATTGCCGTGGATTTCCTTTACATTTCATTCATGTACGATCTCTCTCTCTCTCTCTCTCTCTCTCTCTCTCTCTCTCTCTCTCTCTCTCAACGGCAGTTTGCAGGGCTATTGATCCTTGTATGGGACTACTTTACCACCCTTCGCTACTTTCCCTGTGCTCGCTCGCTCGCTTGCTCTCTCTCTCTCTCTCTCTCTCTCTCTCTCTCTCTCTCTCTCTCTCTCTCTCTCTCTCTCTCTCTCTCTTTCAACGGCAGTTTGCAGGCTATTGATCCCAGGATAGGACTACTTTACCACCCTTGCTACTCTCTCTCTCTCTCTCTCTCTCTCTCTCTCTCTCTCTCTCTCTCTCTCTTAAAAAAATGGCACGCGCTGTTCTCCCGGGCACCTCATACTGACGCACTTAAAAAGAATAAGGCGGTGGCCTTATGTTGGCAGTACATTGAATTTGATAAACAGACGCAATAACCTACAGAACGAAACTTTAATAAAAATGATAACTGATTAAGCTATGAGGAGAATAATTACACATACCACAACTCAACACTGTAATTTATATTCCGTAATAGTTTTTTTATAATCTTACACCGTATTTATTTAAAAAAGGCACCACTTCAAATGTTATTCACAAAAAAAAACCCTTGCCATTAAGAATTACTTTGCCCCTTTCATTACAAAGAGTTTTTGGGATATATATTATATTTTTAAAACATGAAACAAAATTTTCCATAAAAAGTCTGTCAGCACCATAGATACATTAAAAACAAAAAGAACAATACCAACATATAAAGGGAAAGCACCAATAAGCCTACAAGGGAAGGGTGATGCTCTCTTATGGATCATAAAAGCCAAAATATTCCCATTCAGACAGAGTGTAGTAAGAATAATTTGACATAATCGATAGAAACCTGCTACTAATATCTAAAGGGATATCAAAAACTATGGGAGAACACAACGGTTAACATCATTTTCAGAAAAATATCAACGAAGAATGAATCGTTTTCAGACAAAAACATCAACTAAGAACGAATCGTTTTCAGACAAAAACGTCAACGACGTATGAATCGCTTTCAGAGAAAAACGTCAACGAAGAACTAATTTTTTTCAGAAAAAAAAACATTAACGAAGAACAAATCGTCTTCAGACAAAAACATCAACGAAGAACAAATTGTTTTTTGACAAAAAAATCAATGAAGAATGAATCGTTTTCAGACAAAAACATCAACGGCAAACGAATCGTTTTCAGACAAAAACATCAACGACGAGCGAATCGTTTTCAGGCAAAAATATCAACTAAGAATTAATCGTTTCCAGATAAAAACATTAACGAAGAACAAATCGTTTTCAGACAAAAACATCAATGAAGAACGATTCGTTTTCAGACAAAATCATCAACGATGAACAAATCATTTTCAGACAAAAACATTAACGAAGAATGAATCGTTTTCAGACAAAAACACCAACGACGAACTAATCGTTTTCAGACAAAAACATCAACGAAGAACGAATCATTTTCAGAAAAAAATTTAACAAAGAAACAATTGTTTTGAGACAAAAATATCAACGACGAACGAATCGTTTTCAGACAAAAGCATCAACGAAGAACGAATCGTTTTCAAACAAACACACCAACGACGAACTAATCGTTTTCAGACAAAAACATCAACGAAGAGCGAATTATTCTCAAACAAAAACATTAACAAAGAATTAATCGTTTTCAGACAAAACATCAACGAAGAACGAATCATTTTCAGACAAAAACATCAATGACAAAAGAATTGTTATCAGACAAAAACATCAATGAAAAACGAATCGTTTTCAGAAAAATACATCAACGAAGAACAAATCGCTTTTAGATAAAAACATCAACGATGAGCGAATTGTTTTCAGACGAAAACATCAATGGAGAACGAATCGTTTTCAGAAAAAAACATCAACGAAGAATGAATAGTTTTCAGACAAAACATCAACGAAGAACGAATCGTTTTCAGACAAAAATACCAATGAAGAACGAATTGTTTTTGACAAAAACATCAACGAAGAACGAACTGTTTCCAGACAAAAACATCAACGAAGAGGGAATCATTTTCAGACAAAAAACATCGACGAACAAATTGTTTTCAGAAAAAAAATCAACGAAAAAAGGAATCGTTTTCAGACAAAAACATCAACGAAGAACGAATCGTTTTCCGACAAAAACATCAATGAAGAACGAATCGTTTTCGGACAAAAACATCAAAGAAGAAGGAACCGTTTTCAAACAAAAACATCAATGAATAATGAATCGTTTTCAGACAAAAACATCAACGACGAACGAATCGTTTCCAGACAACAAGATCTACGATGAACGAATCGTTTACGGACGAAAGCATCAACGAAGAATGAATCGTTTTCAGACAAAAACATCAACGACGAACGAATCGTTTTCAGACAAAAAGCATCAACGAAGAATGAATCGTTTTCAGAAAAATATATCAAAGAAGAACGAGCCGTTTTCAGACAAAAAGTTTAACGAAGAACGAATTGTTTTAGAGGCATTTATCTGACAATTTAAAACACAAATCGGGTTTATTCACTTTTCCCGTATGTAACATCGCTAGTCGGTGGGTATTAACGTCAAAATTTACAGCTGTCGTCCTACCTACACCATGGGGGGCAGCCAGCCTCTCACCACGGGCCCTTATGCACGAAGAAAGAAGTTAGCGTGATTCGAGCTTTGGAAAGGTACGTAACGTCTCCAGGATCGGGACTTGTTGTCACTACCCTACACTACGGAAAACATAACCTTCTGAGGAAGTATACATTGTTCTACAGAAAATCCATTTCGAGCGAAAATATCAGTAATTATCACCAAAAACCAGGCTGTAGAATACTGATATCTAATACTCGGTATTATCTTTAAGGAGAAACATTATAGCAAGGCAAGTATTTTTCTCTAAAAACATAATAGGTAAATGGGTTTCAATACTAGTAGAGCCTTTATGTGGAAAATATTCTACTTTTATGAAATTTAATACCTGGATAACCATTTTTTTCTATTTGAGAAAATATTTTCTAAATGTTAATGTATCTTTTAATTTCCTTTTAATATGCTCACCTTTACAAATAAGCTGATCAAACATCGAATGTCAAACATTTGTCTTTTAATGTAATTTTCTAACTACGTACCTTCAATTGTATTAGATGTTATAAATAAAATGTGGTATCTGAAGTTACAGTTAATTTGGGAACAATTTTTTAGCATACTTGATATAGGAGAGCGCGTACAAATATACAGATATGAAATGATCAACAACGAACAAAGAACTGATAGTGTAATATATCCAAGATATATTACAAAGTGACAAACCACAGACTAATAGAAAATGGCAAATTTCCAGTCCTGAAGACTAAAAAATAAGAATTCATGATTGATATGATATATATATATATATATATATATATATATATATATATATATATATATATATATATATATAAATATATATATATATATATATATATATATATATATACATATATAATATATATATATATATATATATATATATATATATATATATATATATATATATATATATATATATATATATATATATATATATATATACACACACACACATATATATATATGTATATATATGGAGTAATTATGCATAGTGATACACATATGTATGTATATATATACATACACATATTGTATATATCAATTCAAACATATCTTTTGGGATGAGGTTGCTAAAAACATGGTTACGACCAGTTACACTCGACCATCAATACTTCACTCCCAAAGCCAACAAGCAGTACACTCACACGTAACACGCATTGTATATTTATTATATACATATATATATATATATATATATATATATATATATATATATATAATATATATATATATATATATATATATATATATATATATATATATATATATATATATATATATATATATATAACCTTGCGACCTTTACTACGCATTTCACTTGTAACCCAATCAATTCCATTACATCTTCCACATTCAGAAAATCCTTAAATATATCACTCCATCTACTATGATGGCAATCTCTTCAGTTAAAATCTCTAAATTTCCACATTTTATTTGATGCACAATTTACTTACCAACCATTCTGCATTTACTTCCTTGCACAATAAGTATTATCCTCCACCACTTCTTCATTGGAGGGGTGGGTAGAGCTCTCGGCTAGCACGCTGTTGGCCCAGCGTTCGACTCTCCAAGCGGCCAATGAAGAATTAGAGGAATTTACTTCTGGTGATAGAAGTTCATTTCTCGTTATAATGTGGTTCGGATTCCACAACAAGCTGTAGGTTCCGTTGCTAGCTAACCGGTTGGTTCTTAGCCACGTAAAATAAATCTAATCCTTCGGGCCAGCCCTCTCTAGGAGAGCTGTTAACCAGCTCAGTGGTCTGGTTAAACTAAAATATACTTCATACACTTCCACCACATCTGACACATCCCTTTTCTATTTATATGCCTTTTTTTTCCTGTTGCCCTCCTGACCACCTTATCCATTCTCCTGCATTTCTGTACAAGAGCTTCCCGTGTCTTGCAATTACACTTTAACTAATCCCTATTTTTCCCTCATTCAACTAATAATTTCCCCAAACCTCAACTCACTGTTGTTATTCCCTACCACAGCTTCAAATACTCTCTACCGATTTTATAAACATATCCTGGAATTTCAAACACCCTTGCATTCCTTTACCCTATAAGCCCGTATTTCACCATTTTCTCCTTTTATGCTTTCCTCACTGTGCCTTATTTACCCTTATAACTACATCTTTGCCGCTTTCTCTCTAAATTAAACTGAGGTCTACATTATTTTTCGTTTAAACCAAATAATGACCACATATACCTCCAGTCACAGCTTTCCTCATCGTTACATCCAATCACGTTCTCTTCAATCATTTGCTCACGATTTCCTCTCGCCCTATTATAATCAAAATTACTTTTCTTGGGGAACCGAGTACTTTCAATAATCATGCCCCATTCAAAATACATTTCCACAAGACTTTTCCATCCTCATTTACTTCAGTAACTTTTTCTCTGTCAACTACCTATTTATATGTATTACCTAGCACGTCCACCCTTTAATGTTCTTCATACACAGCAAGGCATAGATTCAGACGCTCATAAAAAAAACTCCTCCTTTCAATATCAATCTTGGTTCATGCAGATTCAATTTTCGTCAATTTTACCCTTACAGTAATCGAACAAACGCATTTATACTTCCACCACTCCACAGCCCCCGTGATACTAAGAGTGCTAAACCTTCCATAGCCCTGCAACTTTGAACTACTCCTGCAAATATCACTCCTTGTTCTACCCATTCCAGCATGTAGCTCAAACACTCCACTGTCACCTTTGCTTTACTGAAAGAGATTATATTTATTAAAATATATACACATTCACACATTAATATATATATATATATATATATATATATATATATAATATATATATATATATATATATATATATATATATATATATATATATATATACACACACACATATATATATGTGTGTGTGTGTGTGCACATATGTGTGTATGAATGTATATATATTTACAATATAATATATATATATATATATATATATATATATATATATATATAATATATAATATATATATATATATATATATATATATATATACATATATATATATATATACATACATATATATTATATACATATATATATATACTGTATATGGACATGTATATGTATATGCCTCTATAGGTCAAAACAATTAAAGTTGGTTGTTTTAGGATAACAGAGAAATACATTAGCCTACATGGTGGCTGATATTCGTCAAGTACTTTGTATCTTTCACAATGCTCTGATCGTTTATCATGAATACAAAATTTGACATAATTCCATTACGCTATGCGTGATGCTGCTTGGATAAAAATATAGTATTTCATTATTTTAAAACGGTAATGCGTGTAGGCCTATCCAAAGCTTTTTGTAAATGAAAGCTTGGGATTTGAATGATTACTGGCGCATTAATATATTTCCGGGGAATGAAGTTTTGCATTTCAGCTGAAGAAAAATGATAAGATTATGATCTGTTAGAAAAAGCATGATCGGGTATCAAAGACTAAAACAACTAAGAATAAGTTACCAATAGGAACTGGAAACGATAAATGATATAGCATTGATGGATTTTGGTTTTCGTAGCTACCAGCGCTGTCTTGAGGAATGTCGAAAATGAGTAGGAAAAAAAACACGAACTCTTGAAATGATAGAGAATCGCCTGGACAATTTGAAACTTATTGTGAGGGGAACAATGTCCAGTCTGATCACCCGACTGAGAAAGAGCAGCAATTTTCTCATACAAAGCATCCTATGCAGTGAGGCAAGAAGAAGATCTAAATTGTAGGAAGGATGTGATCATGAGGCGTCTGTTCCATAAATGACAATCTCTATTTTTGCAATTATGAAGTGTCATCTGCAGAATTTTGTTATTATTATTATTATTATTATTATTATTATTATTATTATTATTATTATTATTATTATTATTTATATCTACGTTTATTGTTGTTATTAGTATTTTCTTTTTTTTATTATCACTGTGATTTGTATCACTACAGAGCTTTACTACTTTCAATTTTCGTATTTAGCCCTCTGGAACTGACTTCCGTAACCACTTAAGGTCCCTAGCTGGAAATTATTTGTATGCAATAATTTTTTTTTTTAATTTTTAGAATTTTTCATATTTTTTAACTATTATTCTCAATATTATTACTGTCACTACCATTATTGTGAATACTATTTTTTCTAGTTCATCGGCAACTGTGGATATTGCAGAATATTTTTTATCATGTCATCTCATGTGTCTAGATTGTGTGTATTCTCTACTTTGCATAAATAAAATTTATTATTATTATTATTATTATTATTATTATTATTATTATTACAAATCTAAGGTAAGTACCGTTTAAAAGAATATCCGACACAGGTATGATGATTTCAGGTTTGCGTCAGAGTTTTCGGTTACGAGTTACGGAAGATCTTTCTGATCTCACCGAAATATGTTACATTAATTACATACAGTAGTGCACCAAAAGCTGGACGAGTAAGCTAACGGTAAATGATGTAAACACAATAAACATAAAACAATTATGAAAGGTACAACAAGTAAACTACCTCAGTCTCTGGACTGCATCTTCAGTTCAAGCAGTATATTTTTCAGACTTTTTTCTTCTCATATTTCGCGCCAACTTGTGGTTACAGGCAAGTAAAATCCTCGACTATTAATTTGATTCTACTTGAATGGCTTTGAATCATTAAAATGATTTCCACTATTTTTATTTTTAAAAAAAATCAGAACGTTCACCTCGTTCGCCATTTCCTCTTCACGTATATTCATTAAAGCTGTTTACTAATTCGACGATTAGTATTCCTTTCCCCAAAACCCGGAAAGAAAGGAGGCAGTAGAGAAGACCGCAGAAGAAAAGAACTCAATATAATTCTCAAAGTAGCGTTGTGGAAAGGTCTTTTTATGAGTTGGCGGGATGGAAGGGTGTGGGGAGAGGATGGGGGACTGCCCACGTAAACGTCGGAGAATTCCCGGTAATTGTGTGAAATGAAATCCCACACTGAAAAAAGCGATGAGCTGTCAAGTTGTTTTGTACGAAAATATTCACGAGGAATAAAAGTGCATCAACTTCATTCATTTTTCCTCATGAAGAATTAGACTGCTTCGGAATGTTAAGCAACATTCAAAGAAAAATGGTCTTAAGACTAAAAAAAAATTGTAGAAAGTCATTGATATTAGTAATTTATTCATGCTAATGAAATTTCGTCTTTCTGATACAACGATCAACAGATCAACAGAAGAGTAATTGTTAATTTCCAATGGTTAACTTTCGTCGGCATGAACGCTTGGATTATCTTACAACTTTCATAGATATTAACGCTTCTGCTGCCTTACGAAAAGTTTTCCGGGTCAATTAGTATAAAGCGGAATTTGCATATGAGAGAGAGAGAGAGAGAGAGAGAGAGAGAGAGAGAGAGAGAGAGAGAGAGAGAGAGAGAGAGAGAGAGAGGCAATTCGGAAAGTTTTGAATATGCTGCTGCAGATTATCTAACACGTGGACCGAAATGTTTTGCGAAGCAAAATTCTAGGAGACCCTGGAGAAAATTAAAAGAGCTATCCAGGGAAAGCCATTAAGGGAATTACACTCTATTGTAAAATAGCCCTTTTTTCCCCAAGTCCTACACAGCATAGTCCAAGGAATGAATCCAAGATATTTATAAAGAAATTCCGGATGTACACATTTTGCATCAGTGGATATTGAAAAATGGTGCCATTTAATACACAATACAATAAATAAAGAATATCTTATTTAGAGCAAATAAAAATGCCATTACAATAAAAATCCTTTTATTCGGGGACTGTGGATTGCGGAAATTTACGTAGGTTATCAGGAAAATCAGTCAGAGCATGGTTTTCATTTGTGTCATTATAATATTTAATCTTATTTGTACTTCAGTCAAAAAACCTAGACTTGGTGATTTTTTAAAGAAACCATATTTATGAAATGCAACTGAAAAAATCTCGCTTGAAACGCAGTTACTTATAAGAATGTTTTACATTTGTTCAAGGGCCAATCCGGAGAAAATCATACACCACATATCAGATAAAACATATGTACAAGAACTTCGAGTGAATATATATATACCAAAAAACGGAAAGATTCATCAAGACGAATATCTGTAAAAGCCTTCAGGTCTTCCTTCCTGATCGCATCTGTAAAGAGAATCGGCGATTGTATGACTGAAAATGCCATTCCATTAGGACATGATCATTTAAAGCGAACCTCCTCCTTTCCATTCTGTCTGTCTCTTTCTGCATGTTTGTCTGTCTGTGTGTCTGTCGGCCTCTTTAAATCAACCAGCTCGTTTACTGCGTTTCCTCCTCAGAATTCACAATTTGTTTCCTCTGTCCTGGGGCCCGTCGCCCTTCCCCCGCTACCTTCGTTTTCCAGCCGCCTTCCCACTCCTGCCGACCTCTTCTCTGCCTTCCAAACGTCCTGTGTTATTTTCAGCTGAAAAATGTTCTGCTGAAACATACGATGTGTCCCAGCTCATTCTTGTGATGTTCAAGTCTGTGCCGGTCGAAAAGCAGTGAGAGCGTCCATACTTCTTTATTTATCCGGTTCTCTTGTCCCGCCTTTTCGTGAGGCCAAAGGCTGGCATTTACTCTATGTGTACGGTGCGGAATTACGGTACGGAATTACGGTGCGATAATTTTACCAAAATACGGTACGGTACGATTCAGGTACGGAAAAAATGGGAAAATTCCGTAATGTACCGTACCTTAGGCTTGGATATATCACTAAGCAATTGAGAATGCATATTTGGCCGCTTCGGTGACTGTACAAGTAAATCACTAAGGTACTTAACATAGTTTGTAACATATCATGCATGTGTGTGTGTAGTAGTGAGTAGTCGTTCTATTGTAACAGACATTACTAGTAGTAGCTATTACTAATTTTATCTTAAGTACTGATATCATTTCTGTTATAGTTAATATTATCATCATGATCATTATTATTATTATTATTATTATTATTATTATTATTATTATTACAACTGAATATATACACATGCACATACACATATAAAGTCTCTTTGCTAATTTACACCTGTTAACATTGAAATTTTCATAAAGAGGGGATTTTACTGATGTAGATCGAGTTTGCTTATAGTACGATAAAAGTATGGAATTACGGTACGTTATTTTTTACTTACTGTACGGTACGAAATTACGGTACGGTATTTTAGCCAGGTGCGAAGTACGGAAAAACATTCCGTGAGGCAGATAAACAATCGTTCAACTACACGGCATGAAATGAATATGTAGGAAAAGTATAGTGATCATAAATCAGTTCCCCCACCAACTTTTGAGGGATTGCATAATTGCATACGTAAATATTGATGTTTTAGCCTAAAACATATACTGCCGCAAATCTTAGCGTTTACGATCTAATAGACTATTTTCTGGTCATTAAAAATACTACAAGAACTGAGTATGACTATTAAGTAAGGATACAATGGCCTCTGAGCTCAGGGATGCAAATACAGTACGTGCAAACTTGTACGAGCTCTCAAGCATTTGTACAGTGAGAGGGGGAGATGTAGTTTTAAGCAGACACTCAGAAACTCAAACACACAGGCGATTCACAAACATGTACAATTGCGGCAGGCAAACCCTGTCGATTATTCTGTTGCATCGGGAATTCGAATATCAAAAAAGAAATAAAGATCTGCTAACTACCGCGGGACGTTCATTCTCTTTAATGAGATTGCTTAAGACTTGCCATCTGCTTGAGCATGCATTCATTTTGCAGCGCTTCACTGCGGGCCAACGCGATTATCTTCCATAAATTAGCTCGGATGGTTCAGTCTCCTACTCGCTTTATTATAACTCAAAATTACCTCAGCAATTTCAACATTCTGCTCATTAGTGATTTTCTCCCTCAAAACAATGACTTCATAATTTGAGTAACAAGAAAGGATGTCTCAACACGCATGGAATTCTAAAATATCACTTGCAGCCAAATTAGATCGATTAAAAGTCTCATCTATTTGAAGAAAGTGGAAATCCATCTTGTTCCTATATATATATATATATATATATATATATATATATATATATATATATATATATATATATATATATATATATATATATATAAAACACTATTTAAACGTTGCAACCATATATTTCGGGCAACGTTTTCCTGTTTTATACCACATTATGTAATATTACAGAATATAAAAAAATATATATATATATAAATATATATATATTAAATATATATATATGTATGTCTTTTCCTGTAATATATGGTTGCAAAAAGTTTAAATATTTAAACGTTGCCCGAAATATATGGTTGCAACGTTTAAATAGTGTTTTATATTTTTATATATATATATATATATATATATATATATATATATATATATATATATATATATATATATATATATATATATATATATATATATATATATATATATATATATATATTTTTTCATTTCTCTTTTTCAGTTTCAAGTTCATACATAAAAGTTAGTGCTGGGGGGTTACATGATCGCCTGGGATAACTTTATAGTTTTTGCCCTCCAACAGCCTTAGCCTTCTGTAAAGAAAGTGATCTATATGAGAGCATCTACCAGCACTCCTCTGGGTAATTACGTGTCCCTTTTCTTCTGAAAAAACGTGTTTACTATTGCCATTATGCTCTCTTCTTCTAGGTTTCTCTCACCTGTCACATGACCTCTAGGCACTCGTCCAATTATGTCGTTTTCACCTCTCACGTGGCCATTTAAATCTGCCCCCACAACAACCCTCTCATGCTCTAACATCTCCTGCATCCTCCATCCATTTCACTCCAGAAATAGTTCTTCTCTTCTTCTGTGCACCCCATTTGTGAAGCATATGCACGAACAATATTCATTGCTTCTCCTCTAAAGCATATCTTTAATCTGTTCCATATTATGACTCATTCCATATTAGATTTTGGCATATTAGGTTTTGATGGTCGGATACCCTTCCCGACACAACCCTCCCTATTTACCAGGGCTTGGGACCGGCGCTGAGTTGGACTGGCTTGAACCCCCAGTGGCAAGTTTATATATATATATATATATATATATATATATATATATATATATATATATATATATATATATATATATATATATATAACCTGTGAATGTGCATAAGTGTATGTATGTACATATGTTACAGGCAGATAGGGAAACCAGGCATTTCACGAACTGTCTGAAATTTCAGGCAGATAGTGAAATGCCCTTAGAGACATTTGATCCCCAAGGGGCTAGTACTAAAAACGGCAAAATACATTTGACCCCCCATGGGACTAGTACTGAACACGACGAAACAGTGTAGGGGAGTCACTGTTTCGCCGTGTTTAGTACTAGCCCCTGGGGGGATCCAATGTCCTTAAGTGCATTTCGCTATCTGCCTGAAATTTCAGACAGTTCGTGAAATACCTGGTTTCGCTATCAGCCTGTAACATATATATGTTTCAGTTCGTACGTGACAATATAGTGTTTTGCGGCATTCAGCGCATTTCAGCATATGCTGTCGGTGAATGCCTGATGATCCGGGGGCTCAGCACGGGGGGGTGACTGAACGAAACGTCACCTTAGATACAACCGTGTCAGCAGCACGTGGGCGGAAGTGCTCATCAGCATTTTGTCTTGAATGTTCTGGAAGCTTTGCCCGGTGAGAACCCGAACATGGGTGTGTCGTGAAGAAGGGGTTTGCGCGTTTGTGTATAATGAGTGGCGGCTTTTGGGCTAAATGTAGAATGCCATACATTCGTTTTGGAGGAGACAAAGTGAGGACTCTAAGGGCCAAGTTCCCTGCTGTACTGGTGAGTGTTAAGATAAAATAGTAAATTCACATTTTGGTGGCTTGTCATTTTCTTATCATTTCTTTTAACGTTTCTTTCTATGTGGTGTAATGGTGTCAATGAGATCTAAGTTGGTTCTAATACTAACGGGAGACGATTTCTCTCTATAGATGTTTCATGCTCATGCATGCACATGACCATTTAAATGAACTGGTGACACAAAGACATAAAATTAGAATGGAGACTGAATAGTGACTGGAGCTGAGATGGAAGAATCCCACTTATAGTTCTTGTGACTGATAAAATGTTTGGGAAGACATTCATTTACATTTTTTTTTTCATTTTAGTATTATGCTTATTTACCAAATTTTAACCTGTCATATGTTAGATTTGCAGAATAAACTATTTTTGTAAACGCGGTTTAATTTCCACAAGCCACATGTAAGGTATTTAGTACTCAAGAGAGAGAGAGAGAGAGAGAGAGAGAGAGAGAGAGAGAGAGAGAGAGAGAGAGAGAGAGAGAGAGAGAGCTCGACCACGTCTACCAGCACTTCAGGTAAGTCTGTTATTGTAACATATACATTCACATATTTTATAAAAAAATCCATACAAATGAACATTCACAGTAACTAAATCAAAACTGGATTATAAGGAACTGGCATAAAGAATATGTCATGATTTCCTCCTGCAATGAATAAATTTACTAAAAAAAAAACATGCACTAATAAACAGAGTAAATATTAAAAGGAAAAAGTTGCAATAATTGAAAGCAATCCAGACCTTTCCGACTTTTAACGTATTTCCGTTTCGTCATTGCCCGTTTCCTTTTTAAAATTCAATATAGATTTTTAAAATAAAAATGAAAGGTAAACTTCCTATACACAAAGCTGATAAATTTCCATTTTCAAATATAAACAATAATAATAATGACACTCTTCCGAATGAGTAAAATTCCCTTTGCTGATATCCATCGTCACTGAAGTATCTTATGCAATTTTGATTTGAAATAATAAACTATGCAAGAGTATTATGTATTCTACAACCACGTTGTCTCGACAAGACAGAGAGAGAGAGAGAGAGAGAGAGAGAGAGAGAGAGAGGAGAGAGAGAGAGAGAGAGAGAGAGAGAGAGGGAGATAGAGAAGTCAAGGCATTATGCAAACAAGTCAGTGTGTGTATATATATATATATATATATATATATATATATATATATATATATATATATATATATATATATATATATATATATATATATATATATATATATATATATATATATATATATATATATATATATATATATATATATACATATATGACAGCGAAAAATAATATTAATCCTTCTTTGACGGAGAATATTTCCCAACTTTCTATATGATATTCCATCACATCCTCCAAGCAGTAAAGCATTTAATGTTTCCTATAAAACAGATGATGTCCCCTTGCCCGTGAATATCAATAAGTTCTTGCTGAACAAAAAGAATATATTGTTTTTTCTCCCCCCGAGTGCAAGGGGCTTAGTTTTAAACAGATCGTGAGTGCATATATATATATATATATATATATATATATATATATATATATATATATATATATACATGCATATATATATATATAATCTATATTTATATATATATATATACATATATATATATATGCATATATAATATATATATATATATATATATATAATATATATAGCTGTATATATATACAAAAATATATATATACATATATGTGTGTGTAATAGCAGCTTCGTTTTCAATAACTTTATAAAATAATATACAAATCCAGTAATGATGTTATTCTTTAAATGAATTTCTAGTTTCCATAAAAGCCATTGTATAAACTTGTGCTGGTAAATATGAATGCAATGGCAGATATCTATTAACCGGCTGAAAAACTCAAAATTTTTTTGAAACGTTGAAGGTGATAACTGACCATATTTCATAACTGGTTTGTCGGAGTTTAATTTTCACTCACTCAATATCTAACTGATCGATCTCTCGTTACCACCTGCAAATGCAGATAAGGGAATAGAAGCCATTCTGTTTATTCACGTGTCTTATTTCTTCCTCACTGAAGATAATCGAACCTAGACTCAGCAACATCTTTTTTTCTTCCATGTTCGCGAGTCTACCGAACAGCAATACAAGCCTCTCAGGCCTTTACAAGGATTAATACCGGTTTCAGCGGCAAGTGTTCACTTAATGATCAGCTCTACTACCTATTAACGATCTCAATTACCGACAATTATCCGAACGATGGTAAGGCACGGGTGTTAATATATTTCCTTCTCTCTCTCTCTCTCTCTCTCTCTCTCTATAAGATTATCTGTCCCTGTATAGCTACTAAAAGAAAGCTCAGAGAATACTAGGATGCAGATAACGGAAGACAATACAAACGGTATACAGTGTATTCATTAGAAAGCGCACACAGTATATGTTCAATTTTGGCCGCCATTCCAGAGGAAGAGCATAGGAAGATTAGAACCAATATATGCAAGAACAGTCATACTAATACGATAAATTAGACATCTTGGATATCAAGAAAAAGTTTCGATTAAAACTCAGTCATTACAAAAATATACGATGTTTCAAAGATATAAATAACGCAGACAACATAAATCTATTTGACTTAAATATGAACAAAGATATAAAACTAAGTCCTCTGGAACAGAACTTTATAGAACATTCTAAACTTTCTATTTGAACTTTCTAAACTATTTTCTAAGAACTCAAAAACTTTCTAACTCTAGATCCTCCTAGAACTCTATCCTCTGAACTTTCTACAGTCCTCTGGAACCTTCTAGAACATTATAGAACCTTCTAGAACTCTTCTAGAACTTTCTAGGAACTCTGTCTGTCTCTGGAACTTCTAGAACTTTCTGGAACAACCTTCCAGCACTTTCTGGAGAACCTTCTAGAAGTTTCTGGAACATTCTAGAACTTTCTGTTCTAGAACCCTATAAATCTTCCTAAACTTTCTAAACCTTCTAGAACTTTTCTAGATCCTCCTAGAACTTCTGTCCATTCTGAACCTTCTAGAACTTTCTGGAACATTCTAGAACTTTCTGGAACATTCTAGAACCTGCTGAGAACCTTCTAGAACTTTCTGAAGCATTCTAGAACATTAAAAAAACTAACATTATAGAACCTTCTGGAACATTCTAGAACTTTCTGGAACATTCTAGAACCTTTTTCTGGAACATTCTAGAACCCTATAGGAATCTGTCCTTTCAAACTTTCTAGAACCTTCTAGAACTTTCTGGAACATTCTAGAACCTACTACAACCTTCTGGAACATTCTAGAACCTTCTAGAACTTTCTGGAACCTTCTAGAACTTTCTGAAGCATTCTAGAACCTTCAAAAACAACATTATAGAACAACATTCTAGAACTTTCTGGAACATTCTAGAACCTTCTAGAACTTTCTGGAACATTCTAGAACCTACTACAACCTTCTGGAACATTCTAGAACCTTCTAGAACTTTTTGGAACATTCTAGAACTTTCTGGAACATTCTAGAACCTGCTGGAACATTCTAGAACCTTCTAGAACTTTCTGAAGCATTCTAGAACCTTAAAAAACTTTCTGGAACATTATAGAACCTTCTGGAACATTCTAGAACTTTCTGGAACATTCTAGAACCTTCTAGAACTTTCTGGAACATTCTAGAACCCTATAGGAATCTGTCCTTTCAAACTTTCTAGAACCTTCTGGAACATTCTAGAACCTACTAGAACCTTCTGTTCTAGAACCTTCTGGAACTTTCTAGGACAACATTCTCTTTCTGCAACCTGGAACATTCTAGAACATTTCTGTCATCTCTTGACATCTGTCCTTTGTTGCTTCTAGAAAATTCTAGAACTTTCTGGAACATTCTAGAACCTTCTGGAACATTCTAGAACCTTCTATAAATGTGTCATCTGCAACCTTCTAGACATCTGTCCTCTTGAACCTTCTAGAAAATTCTAGAACCTTCTAGAAATCTGTTCTATGGAACATTATGTAGCTGTCTAGAACATTCTACAACTTTGTCCAATGGAACATTTTACAACTCTCTAGAACACTGTCCTCTGGAACCTTCCAGAACACTGTCCTCTGGAACCTTCCAGAACATTGTAGAACCTTCTAGAACTCTTCCCATTTAGAACTGTGTTCTGGAATATTCTATAAATTCTAGAACCTTTTATAACTCTGTCCTCTGGAACTTTCTACAACTCTCTAGAACCTTCTAAAACATTCTAGAAGTCTGTATTTTTGAAGTTTCTAGGACTTTGTCCTCTGGAACTTTTTGCACTCTCTAGAACTTTCTAGATCTAGATCCTTCTAGAACTCTGTCCTCTGGAACCTTCTAGAACTTTCTGGAACATTCTAGAACCTTCTAGGACTGTCTTCTGGAACCTACTAAAACTTTCTGGAACCTTCCAGTTTCTCCCTGTGAGAGCTTTTCTCCTTATATTTTAATTTTAGTTAGAAAGGATGGAGAGGATTGGAAAATGCGCGTCTTAAAACTCAGGAAGCCGATGCCAGTGAACTTTCAGCATGGGGTGAGTGAAGTAATGAATGCTATGGAAGTTTTCTGGTTATAGTATAACCAATTTAAGTTGAAACATCGGGCCTATCAGAGACGCTGTCACGTCATTTCCTTAATCTCATTTATTGGCCTTTACTAAACGTAGTGTAATTTCGTAGATGTGGCAATTACGTTGCCACATCTCCTTTCTGTCACATCAAAGGTCAGGTGGTTTAAGCTCTGCAGTCACGGTGAACTTATCCGGAATTGCCCATGATGGAAGGCTCTTCACGACACCTTTTAAATGCCTTGGCACGCAAAGTGATTTATAAAGTTCATCAGTATTTCCGATAGGTAAAAAAAAAAAATTAAAATGTTATGCATGGCTTTCACAGTGCTGTGCAAAGAAATGTTGAAGTAACTAAGTCATCAAGAACGACAGCTTATTGTATATGCAAGGACGGCGAAAGGTGTGCAAGAATCTGAAATTCCTGTTTCCCAAGCAAGAAAGAAAAAGAGCCCGGACGGTTACAGATACTGATGAATTCAATCAGTTTTACGACGAACGGTGTTACTATTGTGCGAGGAAGGAATTTCCGACTCTTGAGAGTCTATTGCTAGACTTTACAGAAAGTACTGGATTCCATGGCTGCAAAGAATCTTTGAGAAAACTGCTTAAGGACATTGGATTTAAATTTGGAAAAGTTCAAATTGGGACATTTTTATTGGGAAAAATCGTCATAAAAAGTGCAAGATCAAAGTTTTTACGCGAGATGAAGAAAATGCGAGATATAGGGAGAAATTCTGTTATATTTTTGGTCGATATACGAGTCAATCAAAATTATACCATCATGGTATGTTGAACGGATGAAAAATCTACTCAAGCAACTGGAATCAAGCAGCCGATAGGAAAAGGATTTCGGTTTCTCATATTGCATGCTGGATCTAAGGAAGGATTCATTCCAAATGCTGAAGCGGAACTCACATTTCAGGCTAAAAATGACGGTGGTTATCGTCATAAGATGAATAATTTCGCTTTCAAGAAATGTTCTAAGAACAACTTTTTCGGATAAACCACCGCGGTCTGTCATGGTATTACATAATGCCTCTTATCATTTTGTGCAAAGTGATAAGCGGCCCCCCGCCATGGAAAGTACATGGAGCTCCATAAATGAATGGCTAAAAGATGAGGGAGCAACTCCGCAAGAAATTTAACGAAATGATAAAATCGCTAAAACACTCAACAGGCTAGAATTATGTCATCGATAAAAAAGCGGTTGGCAACGGACATCTGATCGTGAGGCTTCCTTGGTATTATACAGTATATATTTACTGTTAATCTTTATTTGCATAACATTTATACTTACTGTTAATCTTTACTTGTACTCGTATTTTTTAAAACTGCGTGTTATCTATATTTACAGACAATCTGTTCAAATATATAAATAAAATGTTTACAGACTGGCCTGCTTTTTCTTAACATAACCTAACCCCAGCTGAAAAATTACATGTAAATAAATATGTACTGTGGTTCATTTTTTTGCTTGACGGAAAACAGGAGCAAAGGTAAAAAAAAAAATAATTGGCATTAAGTCTTCAATTTATATATGGAAGGATTTGACCCTAGGGTAGGATAAGACAGTTTTCTTTATGCCTGTGTCGGAGTATAAATAATATTTTCATATGGAACATGTCATTCTTTGTCAAAATTACTGCATATAGAGATCATGCCTATACACATTTTTATCTGTTCCGCTATGAAATTAATTTTGCTTACGATTCCCGGGGCCTTACAGAAACAAGAACAAACAGTCAAGGAAATGATAGACTCATTTTAAGATACGGGTATTGCGTAACTGAAGAGATTTAAGAAGACAAAACTGGAAATTTTACGACCGGATTATAATACCCCCTACGGGAAGAGGAAGGGAAGGGGAAACGGATTAAAAGCTGATGGAGCAGTGGCAACCTCTCCAATGGGCCCTATGTTTCATCTTAAACTCGGTTTACTATGGGGGGGATCAGCCTCAATAAGAAGTGGATCTTGATCATTCCACGAAGTTATCCCCGGTTAGAGGAAACGGCTTATTGTTGAAAAGTAGGATCACATAAACGCATCTGATTCGGAAGTTCGAGTCTCCTGTTGATGAATCGCTCACCACTCATAAATCCCCCCTTCGGTGTATGCATGTTATTCCAAGGTTGAGTGAATCTGATACTAAGCGACATTTGTAGCTTAGTGCATTAACCTAATTCCCATGTTTAACAAGGACAACACAAAACGTAAAATTATCAATTTTGAGTAGCATGACGGGATCTCCTATCAGATAATCTAAGATTTAAAATAGAAGCTTCAGATTTTTCCCCACCGTTTCTGTTAATACTGGTGATGCTCTCTCTCTGTCTCTCTGTATACATATGTATATAATACACACATCAAATATATATATATATATATATATATATATATATATATATATATATATATATATATATATATATATATATATATATATATATATATATATATATATATATATATATATATATATATATATATATATATATATATATATATATATAAAGTGAATGTTTATATAATTGTTTGGCTTCTATAGAGAGCGAAACCACTTGACAGACTCAGAAAAAATTTTGCGCACACCCTCTATGTCACCCCAGAAAGGTTTTTAACTCAAAATCAAACCCCTATCCCATGACAGGCATACAAACACAGACAAAACAAATGAAATTTCTGTTTTTACTTCACCTTTTCCTTCAGTTTTCTGGGTTTATTCTCATTTTTCACCTGACACTTCACCTTTTCTTCTGGCAGTGCCAGAAGTATGATTAACCTAAAACAATAAACCCCCTATAACACCATTTTTTTTTCATTATTTACGTGAATTTTTATCATAATTTATGATAATTAATATGATTGTTTGTTACCTAGATAAAATCTACACTGAAAACCTAAATCGATCATTTCTTTCCGTAGTAAGCGAAGCTGAGTCCGCACATGCATAGTAGTGGCTTAACACAATGATTTCAGCCAGCAGAAACCACTAACAAACGCACTCTCTCTCTCTCTCTCTCTCTCTCTCTCTCTCTCTCTCTCTCTCTCTCTCTCTCTCTCTCTCTCTCTCTCAAGGTATTACTCAAACACTTTGGAGAGAAATCTATCTCTGTCTTTGAGGTTGTTACTAAATTATTACCGAGAGAGAGAACAACAACAATTTACAATGCAACTTTTGGTACATATAGTATAGAAGTTGAGATGATATAGCATTACTGTATACCTCAAATGATTCCATTACTCTAATATCTACTTCATTGCAAGAGCAAGTGCCCACAAAAGGAATATAAAAAAATAGCTGTTAATTTTACATACGAGACATCTGGCAACTGCTTCATCATGCAAAAAGCGATAATCACAAGTTATTTACCCTGCCAATTCATATATATGGTTGAAATCGTTACATGATATAACAAGATATAATATGATATAATTTCGTTTTTGCGTACGGTGTTAAAATGGTCCTACACATGATTCTACGTCATTTTTATTAAATGATCACCAACATCATGTCGGAAAATCAACACATTGTTGGCTGTGCGAGAATAATCGAAATACCACCTTGGACACTCAGTGGTTGGCTGTTGGAATTAATTATCGTGCAAATTGGCAAAACACTTTACAGCATATGGAAGATAAGTTTCTTTTCATGATGCTTGGTACTGATTATCTGGAAGATAATGACTGAAAATTCTAGATTAAAACTTTACAGGAATGTATATCATTACATTAGGAAATCTTTTCCAAAAGGCACTTGGAGGGTAAATGTATTAGATGCAAATAGGTATTAAATTAAGAAATGGCAACTACTGCACTTCAAGAAACTCGAAGTGCTCACACCTTACACAACATGTCAATTCATACCTTTTGCTGATGCAATCATACACAGTAAGGAATAGTATTCCCATCATTTAGGAAAATAAAATTATTGTTTATGGTTATATATTAGAATGATATATATTCATTTCTATCTTTTATCAACGTGTATTTATTCAAAACAATAAACCTAACATTTCTCCAAGAAGGGAAAGGTTTTGTTTGATTCATGATTACGTTATTGTACGAATTGACTAAGTTTATAGATACCGTACATGTAACTTTATAAGCAATTTTACGTTAAGGAATTTGATGTCATTGTAAAGATAATGAGCTGTAATTTATTACGTTATGTTAAATCATCCCTAAAATCAATATAAGAAATATGTATCACGAGTTGAAGTTAGCCGCATAGGAAAATGTTTTGCCAATTTTTTTCTTAATATGATGAGGGGGTGGAAGGCTACCTCTTGCAGCAATTCACCTAATAATAGGAAAGAAGTAAAAAGGCATAACAGAGTGTAGACTAAATATTTATTAAAAAAAAAGACGTCAATTCTCATACAATATTAATGAATGAGTTTAAATTAGAACTCAAGGTTGGTTCAGCTTTTTATGAAATGGACAGTGAAGTTTACTTTCATTATAGTAACACATATCATAAAAAGATATCATTGACCTAGGCCTATACCAAATTCTGTATCACATGGAAATATTGCTTTAGATTTTGTTGTGTGATTTGGACTTACAAGGGCCTACAAATAGCATAGCGTCGAAGGGTCTGACAGTGAAATGAATAAGCTTATACATAATTTATTCATATTCTGATCACAGCATCCGCGATGCTTCTCAGATGAAATACAGCAGCAAACTGTTACCAAATTGGCGCTAACCTGCCCGCACATGCAATCAGCTGTCATTCGGTTGCAAGGTGTTTAGGTAATACCATCAGTTCATCCGTTCTGGCGAGTGGACTGTCTCCGTCCACAAACTGTTGTCTGCACGTAAGTTTTAACAGCAGTTTCAATGAACTGGGTGTGTGGGCAGAGAGAGAGAGAGAGAGAGAGAGAGAGAGAGAGAGAGAGAGAGAGAGAGAGAGAGAGAGATAGTTTATCGAATGTCATTCAGAATTTTTCCGGGCAGCACCAGGTTGGTGAGCTAGTGTGTATATGTATATGTATATGTATATGTATGTGTATATATATATATATATATATATATATATATATATATATATATATATATATATATATATATATATATATATATATCACATCATGATTCATATACAATATATCCTAATATAATATATATATATATATATAATAAGTATATATATACGGACGGGGAATCATATATATATATATACCTAAAAATTCCCTTCGTATATATATATATATATATATATATATATATATATAATATTATAGACAAAATATCTAACCTATAAATAAAATGAAAAATATCAACCTCAAGGAAAATGAAACAACGGAATGCAAGATCTTTCAGTTTTATTCTAAGGCATTTTAGACTAAAGGCTGAAGAGCTTGCGTTCCGTAGTTTCAGTTTAGTCGTGGCCATATACTATGAACATATATTAAATTGTGATTTCCGCATGACGTCAACAAGACGACTTTATCGCAACATAAGATTTTCCGTGTAACCGATCCTAGTGTTTCTAAGTTACCCTGAGTCTTCAACATGATCCTACAACTAGAGAGCTTAAGATTTTTAAAAAATTCAATATTCTGCCATACCTGAGCTAGTTAAGCAGTTATTGTTATTTAAGCACAAATTCCAATAACATATCTAATGAAGTTTTGATTAGGAGCTGCCCACTTAAGGCCGCCCGAGATACTCTGAATTTTAAAAAGTTTTCACTTACTGACAGACTTGCTGAATATAACAATAAGTACAAATAGCAATGTTCTGCGTAACCATAATGTTATGCAGAACATTATGGTTGTGCTTTAAATCAGAGGGACACTAAAACGAGACAAGTGCCCTTACTCAGGAAAGTTTAAAATCTGAAAGATATTCATACACACACGTGCAGACATGAAAAGAGGTGTTTGCAAGATATACATGAAGAAATGTGCACACAAAGGAAAAAAAATAAATTTGCAGCAATGAAACTACATTAGAAATCCATAAAAGCTCTTGGTTATGATTTTACAAAAAAAAAAAAATGCAAGTTGCCAAACCTTTCGGCACTGTAATGCGCTGATCACCTGAATAAAGCAAATATTTTAGTTCTGAAACTGAATGATGGCAGCAACTCACACTGTAATGAGGGGCAGGCTACGTCATAAAGAGAGAGCAAGGGGGAGACCATAACACAGAAAACGTGATTATAACCATCACAAACAATGCCTGGATTTACACAAAAACTCCTGCGTAAATCTCCGTGGAATATACCAGCTATTTGGGGCATGTTCGCCCCCCGCCCCCTCAAAACAACAGCCCGACCTACCAGCCTCCACCATTTTTTCTTCTTTCTCACATCCAGGTACTGAATGCGGCACACAAGTCCCACGGGGCAACGCAAGGAAAAAGAAGGGATAAAGACTCCAAAATAACAAAAGGCTCATAAGCCCGACTTCGCATGTACTCTGCTTGAAGATGTGAATTAAGTACGCATGCGCTGTGAGATGAGCGCGCACGCACAAACAAACGCACATTTCAGCATACGCAAAAGGCACACATAGGTCCTGTTTATAAGAACATACTCATAAAAATACTCTCTTTCAATAAATATGAGTTTTATATTCTAGTAGTTTTGTAATATTCAAAAATCTTATGTTGTCAACTTTCTTCTGGGGCTCGCCAACAGCCCCGTTTTTTCTGCTACGATACTGCTTATGTCCATCCTCATACTATCAATGACAAGGCAGTCGGAACTTACGGCAAATGCAGAAGTAATCAATTAAATTACCTATTTTCCTTCTACTTAAATCTTCTGTATTTTCAGAATTTCTGTCTTTTACCCTATTCAAGTAGGAAACATTCGTGGGAATCAATTCAAGTACGAAATATCTTGTGGGAATCAATTCAAGTAGGAAATATCTCGTGGGAGTCAATTCAAGTGGGAAACATCTTGTGGGAACCAAAAGCAGATCTTTTCACCTATCACTCATCCATAGTTTGATTTGACAATGTCATTTTCTATGCTAAAGAAAGCTTTCGAATGACAGGAAACTTTCTTACTCGATTTTTCTCTTGGCAATCTGGACAAGTAACAGGGCATTCCTGCTTAGCTCTGAATCGCACCTGCTATGCTTTTCAGAGTAACCTCGGTGAAATCCGCTCACATTCCGAACTAAACCCAACGTTGGAGAAGCCTACTAAACAATTCCCCAATTCGGAATTTGAGGTGACAGCCTATTCTCATCTCTGCTGGCCTCCGCAAAGCACTTTCTTTACTTGCACCTTTCCCCTTTCACCAAGAACAGTTTTCCTTCTGGAGAGTTTTCCGCCCTCTTTCATGAATGTACTGGCATGGTGAGTATTAAACTTATCTTATTTATACTCCCATCTTCACTAAAGATAGTTTTTCGGTTCATCAGAAATGAGAGCTTGGATTTGCAAAACGCTATCTTCAATGATGTGCATTAATCACCAAATATAGTTCAGCAAAGTTTCGTGTTATTAAATTTCATATTAAACATCGGTGAGCTTCAAGCTGATTATTGGGCAATAAGTACTGGCCACTTTAGTATAACTCGCAACAGTTATACTAAACTTACACTAAGGGCCTTTATTTCTTTAAACAAGTACTATAGTTATCTGAGTTCTCTACTGCTTTCATAATATATCTGTGTCACTAAGTGTTCTTGATTTCCATTCATTCGTGATTTATTTCCCATTTATCATTGCTAATCAAATGTTCCCTCGGCGGTCCCTCATCCTCCATAAATTAGTAGTACCAGCGGCGGTATGGATCCAATAAAATATGATTATTCATCAGCATATTCAGATTCAAGATTACACACGACCTCTGTACTTAGAGAGAGAGAGAGAGAGAGAGAGAGAGAGAGAGAGAGAGAGAGAGAGAGAGAGAGAGAGATGTAAATTCGAACCAAATAATTTAAACAGCTAAAATCAGTTCCGCCCGGACGTCCAACAGTCGTGGGGAAAGAAAGAACTTGAGAAAAGCGAGACACAAGAGAAGTAAAGTTTCGAACCATGCCATACAGGGTGAGAACCTATATAAAAGGGAAGAGGGAAGTGAGAGAGAATCATAAATGGTTCACGACAGGCAAAGAGAAGGGGTGGAAAAATGACACGAGGGAAGAGGAAAATGGAAAGACCAATTCACTGTGAAAGATAATGAAGAAATGAACAAGAAGGATGGAGGAAGTAGGAAGACGAGAAATTCCAATACTGAGCACAGAATGCGAGGGCGCAAGGAGAGGAATGATGAACAGGTAAAAAGAGAAGTGGTCGTTGTGGAAAAAGAGGCTTAAGTTTTAAGAGATAGTAAATTATATTGAAATAACAATCAACCAAGAGAGAAACCATTTCAAATTTGGAATTATGTTTTATGCAAGAAATGTTCGCCGGGGTATATGCATAAGACAAATTGTTTTCCTAACGGAAACGCCATTAAAACTCCCTAAGCAATTTGAAGTTACTCTCAGTTCTTGAAAAGAAGAGGAGGGGAGTGAAGATCAAACGTCTAACACAGAAGCAAAGAAATACGAGGATCGTTTCAAGAACTCAGAAGCACGAAATACGTAGAGGGAAAAAAAGCAACCAGCACAAAAACAAAAGCAAACACTTGAGAACCAACTTCCCCTACGATGCTCAACAAACTTTTTGTTCGCGGTTAAAGGGTGGAACTTCCGAGGAAGATCATTCATAAAACAGACCTTCACATAAAAGTGGATGACAGATAGACACAGAGAGAGAGAGAGAGAGAGAGAGAGAGAGAGAGAGAGAGAAATTTCACTCATTTTCCGGTTTACCTTCAGCGTAAATATAAAGTCTCAAGACGAAACGTTAACTCCGTTTCTTGAAGGTTTATTTCGTGTTAATAATGCACCGGTATGAACTTACAGGTTATGATGTAGAGTCGGAAGTAGTAGCTCGATGAACAGAAAGGTCATTTGAAACTTCAGAGGAACTACAGTACGGTATTTCAGGTGGATGTTTATACTGAATATTTTTTTTTCCGTAAAATACTGAAAGAGTTTTCGTATTTTATTTAACCTCCATGTTTCACCACCTTAAATTTTCTGTATAGAAGAGAATGCACGTTAGGAGAGAAAAGATCACAGAAACGAAAAGCAAAACTAAATCTTGTAACCGACAACAAATGGCAGTTACAGAAAAACTGGCTGTAAAATAAACAAATGAAGGGTAATTCAACAGAAAGTGGAAGGGAAGTGCATTTCAAAACACCTTCGATAAACTCAATTTAAAGCCGAGATTAAGAAAGTATTGTTACATGGTCACCATCCGGCATATAGCAACTGACTGTGGTGCCCACGGTAATTCAGGTCCCAAAACACCGTCCAGATACTCTAATCAACCATACAAGAAGTAATTGATAGGACAAATGTTTTACAAATAAATACATTAGCAGAGTTGAAAGTTAGCATTTTGGGAACCTTCGCCGCTTTTGAACTTAAGACTTTTTGTTTCCATAAAAACGTGTCATTCACGACGGGCATCGACACCCAAAGAATGAACGGGAAAATTATTTTAGGATACTGTCAAGTCGACAATGGACAGGCTCTTCAGATGCGCAGTATATGCAGGACCAAGTCGAGCTCCAAAACACAAAATGCATGCACTTTAGCTTCTTGGCATAAAGAGGAAATATCGATATGGGAATGACAAGGCAGATGCGTTTAGAAACACCTATTAAAATAGGCACAGTTCTTCTGGGAAAGGGGCAGGAAAATTCTAGTTATAACAATGACACCAAAGTCGGGTAAACACGTTTTGTCAGAGTTGAAAATTCAACTATAAGATACTTGCCTCAGAAAATGTCGAAAATAAATACCATCAGCAAATCATGGTAACTACAAGATATTCCCTATTCTGAGTCATTACAATCCTTTTTCTTGTTATCCAGTCACTTCTTAAGAAAAACATGAGCAGAACTCCAAAGCTGAAATCACAATATGTGAAAGGAAAAACTGAAATGTAAAGGCAACCGTTTACTAAAGCTCTATTAAAGAGTTTCATCTGCGATTCTACTAAAAACGGCATTAGACTCGCTGAAATGCCACCGAAAACGCACATAACTGACCGAAACGTCTCTTTTAACTGCATAATATTCCTATAATGCTCGACTCTAGTGCCACTGCAGCAATCCCTGGCGGAGTGCTGTGTATCTCTTTTATAGTGGGGATAAAAGTCACGAAATTTTGTAAACTAGAGTAATAGTTTCAATATAAATGGAAGCATTCGTAAAAGAGGAAAAGTCGTAAGCCGCATGTTGAGTTTAATGGTTCATCTCCTCTGAAAGGAAGTCGAGAAACAGAAAAATCAGTTTTCCTTGAGTTGCCACCGATATCCAAAGCTGGAATTTTCACCGATATTATTTCAATCTTCAGTAAGAAATAAAATTACGAAGAATCGGGAGTTGAGGAAAAGATACTCATACATCGAAAATTAAAACTCCATTTCAAATTGAATTTATGCACAAACTTGTTTTGATTTATGATTTTCTGAAATCTAGGCTGACAAGCCAAGCAGTGAGGCACTATTCAGCACTAAACAGAGAAATGAGTAAGTTAGAGTGGTTGGAAAGCAAAACCGCGAGATCAAATAAATAAGAGAATGAAGTACAAGGATCTCGGGTGGAACTGGGAGAAACCCGACGGCTGCACTACGAAGTAATAGTTAGAGAGGCTGCACAGCAAGACTGAAGAAAGGAAGTGGGCATGGAGGTAAAGTAAAGTAAAAGGTTAGGGGCGGTGTAATGACAAAATTGTTGCATCCACGTCAATAAAAGCAAATAAATGATCTTTTATTGTACAAAGAATATACTTTGCGCTCTAAGTAGAAATTTATTCAGAATATTGCTAAAATAATACATTTCACAACAAAAGGAAACTCATTTATTTTTACGATTTAAATTTATTAATTAATCTTTTGAGTGATGAATGTTTGTAGGCCTGTACTGTAAGGATTACCTCATGAAGGCCCTCTCGCGTTTGACTACTGTACATGACATACATTCTGACGGAGTACTGATAGTCTGTAGTTTATTATTTCTTTTTCGTCTCTCTACCTTCCCGATGGGTGATCCACATTGGTTGACTTACAATCAGGAATTCTGTAAATCCTTTATAATTATTCTGCAGGTACTTGTCAAAAGTCACTTTATTATTGGGCAATTAATTATTTAATTTGGACCTTGTTATACTTTCTCAGTATGTTACCATAGCTAATTAAACATTATGGCGAAGTAAATAAACTAATTTTTATATATTGTCTCGAAACCAATTATATAATCCAGCCATGAGATTTACACCACTTTACTCTTATTTATTCTTAAATAATATTTATTTTTAATTGCTTTAATTGCTATTTTCAGTTTGGGTAGTTAAGAGCACATTAATTCTAGATCATGGTTTCTTTGCATAAGGCACGCACGGAATGGTTATCCTCTAGCTTCACTCCCGATTCCTCATGACCTGACACTGAAAAGATTTTAGGTTGTTCAGAGTCCAGGGGTCCACATCAAGCCTTTCATCTCCTTCAACACCTAATCACATTTACAATAAAAAAAGGTCTGTCACGGACCCTTAATCACCCCTCTGCTTAAGAGCCTCAAATTTTGAAAAAAAAAAAAAAAAAAAAAAAAAAAAACTGGAAAGTAATTTTTTTAATAGTATACAATGGCATTCAGCTTCGAGGGGCTTCACAAAACACGATCATTGTTCGAAAAAGCAAATTTTAATGTGCGATCACAATACTCATAATTTCTGTGGGAACCTTTAAGAAGTTCAATGGTTATTTAACCCTCCAACGTCTACTAAGCCAAGAATATCCCCCCAAAATTTAACAAAAACCAACTTGAAATACCTTGTTCTTACCAGATTCCTTTTTTATTTTCACTTCGTGATAGCTCGTTTATAAAGGCACACGCTTATCTTCGTGTTACGAACCACACTCCAGTTCGTAGGTAATTCATTTGTAAGAGTTTATATTACCTTCAGCATAGAAATACATCGGGTAGACTTCTGTACTGGCTTTTCCTACCATTATAGATTTGAGAACAAACAAGATAACACTATCAAAGACCCAAGAGAGGATGTCTACTAACCAGCCATACACCTGATATATTACCTTGAGATAGCTTCATAGTGAGAGCCATCAAGTTCCTAGGCAAATGCTACTTCGTTGAAGGTCAGCTATAAGCTATATAAAGGTACAGATAAAATGTGATCGATTCTTCAGACAATACGGTACAGAAGAACAACACAATGGCCATCGACTTAGGCAATCTTGTAAACCAAAAGATGATGAACCATTCAGATCTCGGAAGAGCCAATCCCAATATCGACCTGTAGAAGGTGAAATCAGCCAAAGCCTACTCTACAGCAACAGGAGACTTGATGCACACACACACACTGGCGAACAACTGCTGTCTAACTTTTAAACAAGGCAGGTGAATGGTCGGATAACAATCAAGAAGGGGAGGGAGCTGATCACGCCAGGTCACACTATGAGGTCCAGCTCACTCTCTGGCAGATGAAAATGGATTTTTTATACTTTGAGAGAATAATTAACTTTATTTTTTTGTAACAATTAACGGTAAAAGAGTTAAAATTTAAATTGTGAAATGGAAATGATTTGTTAAAGAGATTAGTACACATACTAGAATAAACAGAGTCATAAGAGTTATCCATAGCATTAAATAAACAGTTATGCTTAAAACTGGAAAAATCTTGGAGGGAAAGAAAGCCAAATTTCATACCGGGGCTTTAAAGTTATTAGGATTTTGTAACAATGATACGGATCAGAAATAGACAAATTCTAAGAGACGACAGATGACAAGCACCCGAGCTTATTCAAACAGCTGACAGAGAGAGAGAGAGAGAGAGAGAGAGAGAGAGAGAGAGAGAGAGAGAGAGAGAGAGAGAGAGAGAGAGGGGGGAGACGCAGCGAACATATGAATATTACGTTTTAAAGGTGAACAAATTATTTCTTCCACTGGTTAGGTAGCAACCATTTTGTTAAGGGAGACGGCACCAGCTTCGACCTATCCAGTTCTTGTAGAGTCGACGAGCCTTTAAAGACGAAAGGGATGATTTCCCTTTGATTTACTTCTAATACAGAGGAAAGTAGGAGTATGACAGTATTTATGACGTTAGGTAAGGAAGAAATCCGACCGAATAGTATCCAAATCAACACTGGCAGCGTTTAACCACTCAAGTCTGTCCCTTGTGCTGGTAACTGAGGGCTGAGCCTGAGGTTAATCACGGGAGCTTGGTGTAAACCAGGATTAATAAAGTATTAATCCTGGTGTAAACCAGCTGCCGTAAACTGAAATCAAAAGCAGATAACAATAACAAGTTACTCTCATCAGTCATTAAAAGGCTCTCACATCGAGTCTAGTCAATACTTTGATAGGAGACCGCCCACGCCGTCGACACACAAGGCAGTGGAGCCACTGCTATAACTTTTGATAATCGGTGGGAATCTCATGGGAGAGGTAATTTCCATGACCAATTTCCATTCCGTGACCAAACCACCACCAGACAATGACGATCCAAATCTGATCCCAACAATGTATACCTATTTAAGTTTCATCCAGTAACATCCTCACTTTAACAGAAAAAAAAAGAATGTGCTCAGTCTGGAAAAAGCCTTAGTATTGTTTAGCCCTGTGAAAATTATTCTGAATTCTGGGTTCTTGACAGTGGTCGAAAGAGTAATTTTCGGCAGTAATGTTCGTTTTGTCCCACATTAATATTCAGAACAATAAAAAAATATGTATTAAAAATTTCGTCAAGACATATACTGCATTAATTAACTACGTGAAGAGAAGGTGAATACAGCTTAATTTGAGAAAAGACGCACAAACAGACGTGTGAGCGCGCGACAGACACCTTCAATAAGGAGCTCTAAAACGTAACTATCAGAAATGACCAACAAATGAAGTACGGTCCGGCTAATTGGCCAGGCGAAGAGTCCATCAGAGATTCTCCAAAAACTGAAATGGAAGCAAAGCCGACGACTCAGAACCTTTACCCCTAAGAACAAGACACTTAACCGCAGCATTATTCACCCAAATCCTGACCAAGTTTCCTTTTTTTAATCTTTTATTAGGGAAAATATACAATATTTTACATTTTTAATAGTATTACAATCAGAATTTAATCAAAGTTAACTTAACTTTATCAAAAACAAATATAATTTTATTGTACCATTCGGGTTGACAAATATTTTATCATGTACATTTTACAAATAATTTACGTATTTCAATGTTAATATTTTTCTGTAGTTACCCATATAAGATTTTATCAGTACATATCTATTTTTTTATTAGCCTTGATTTTATATACCGTCTAATACTATCGTTTTCTTTCATCCCTGCTTTGTGGGCTAACCAAATCCCAACAACATAGTCACAAATCAAAATTACAGCAGTGTTCCTGTCCTTTTTTGATTGCGCTTCAAAATCCAATTTTAAAATTTTCAATAAACTTGATGTGACACAATTCATTTAATAAATCACAAAACCATGGGTAGGGAGGGGCGAGGGGATGGATGCCTGTCTTACACACCTGTGTATCATAACCACCCTTATGGCACCGTCAAAACTCCTCTGGTTTTCAGAATGAAGAAGAAAACACACTTGCTTTTACAAAATTATTTCATTTCATAAGTCAAGTCATTCAAGTATATAAGGATATTGCTCACTGAATACTATTGCGTTAGAGGGACCATTGATAACGAACTTGACCCTACTCAGTCACAACAGTTCGGCACATTAACATCAAGAGAATTCAAACAAAGCAGGTCACTGTTTATCAAAACTTTACTGCGTTTTATAATACATCGTAAAAATCTAAGTTTTACAGGACTACTACAACTTGACAGTAAACAACTTAATAACTTATGAAAAAACTCATTAAAAAATTGCAATTATTTTCAAGCTAGGAAACGGCATGACCAGTAGCAGAATCAAATGCCATATCAGTATACCTACGAGGTTTCCAAACTTTCAGTTTAGAAAAAACTGATATGACAAAACGAAAAATTACAAGAAACTTGAAAACTCAACCACCACGAAATTTATTTAATTTCATCGATATTTTTTCGACAAAATAAATACCATTCCTGCACGGGAAAAATATGACGTAGACAAAATGAGTCACGTACGGTATTTGCCTTCAACCTTATACAAAAGATCCATCATCATCCCTCTTTGTGAACCGGTGACGCGCGGTCGGCCGCATAAGTGTATTGTGTTCCGTGGAGATAAACCGAGTTGAAGTCCATTAAAAATACAACATCAACAGAATCCGTCGTCCCATAATTTAATCATAAACGCATCATCCAATAACAACATTCATCTGTTTAAAGTGATACAAACCTCCCAATGAGTCAAAATCAATCGTCAATATATTAAAGGGAGACAGTAGGGATAGGAAGGGGGGAGGGGGAAACCGCTGTCGGGAGTGTGGGAATAGGTTTAGGATGGAAGGGTTGGCATGGTGGCTGGGATGACGGGAGGGGGGGTTGATAGTGGGTAAATGGGTCTGAAATGTGAATGGAGAGAAACGCTGATTGTGCGACACTGAAGGATGCTGAGAGAGAGAGAGAGAGAGAGAGAGAGAGAGAGAGAGAGAGAGAGAGAGAGAGAGAGAGAAGAGGGGTTGCGTGTGAAGCAAGGAACCGGGAGACGAGGCTTGGAAGTAAGAAGAGAAACAGATGAAGAAAGAGAAGCCAAATGGACGGAAGAGGAGGAGAGAGACAAAAGTTGGTAATAGATCCACAACGTATTATATAAACAAAAGTTCGACAAAGAGGAGTCGCTTTTGCATCCGTAAACAATTTTGATTTGCGACCTTGAAAACACCACTATATTTTTGGAATCACTTTTCAGCCAACTTCATATTACCATAACGTTTCAAAAGGGTTTATGTATCATACACACACCTACACAATTAAGCCGCTGAGTACTCCTTAGTTCGCACATAACATTCTAGCAAACAACAAAACTAAACAAACAAACACTCACGAAATAATTAAAATGTGGTTCCAAACGTTAGTTTTGTTGACACGCACAAAAGCGATGACACTAATTACTGGTAATCGAATGCGTTGAAAAATAAAGAAAAAGGCATATGAAATAAATATTCGATATAAAAATGCATTACTGCAGTTGAAAACAACCCAAGTAACAGGAAGCAGAATGGGCCAGGATATATACAAATGAGGGATTTCAGTGTAATCCACGGGGCTTCTGTTCCTACGGTGAGCTGATATATAGTAAATATTGGACACCCCCCCACCCCAACAAAAAATCAATAGTGCTGCTACAGGCAATGGCACCATTTACAAGGGGTTTAAGCGTATCGTTAAGACAGCAATTGGGATTGTACTACAAGAACACCAGAGGGCTTCGTCAAAGGAATATTCAACGATGTCATTTACATTCATTCCCTTGGGATGTATCTCTTTTCGCACGAACTGATTCATAAAAGAAAGGATGAGACATAGCTTCTCTCTAGTATTGTCTCCATTGGCCTAAAAATTCATAAGGCCTCCATTAATATAAAAATTATATATACGTTTAAACTACGGTTGCTTTCCTTGGCAAATGCATTCACATAATTCACTTTTTAAATAGTTACAGTTTTATATACCACATGTATGAAAGGCCTTAATGATATAAAACATGAAAAAATCTCTGGCAGAATAATAAAATCTTTTCGAAATAAGTTTTATTACAAACCATACACTCATTTATATATTATATATATATATATATATATATATATATATATATATATATATATATATATATATATATATATATATATATATATATATATATTTATATGTATATATATATATGTATATATATATATGCATACTTTGAGTTGTCAGAAGTCATCATAGTCGAATTATAGTAGCCCTCCGTTATTAGAGAAGTAAAACTGCAATCTACGATGTTTACGAGACTCGTGCTGCTATAGTGCGAGAGAGACCGTGACTTCTTGGACATCCCTTCCTCATTTCATTAACCAAAGGGTGTTGATCCTCTTGGGAACATTAAGCCCGTCTTCTAATCTAACCTGATCCTCTAGTTTCGACTCTCTGTCCCTTCATAATCCCCTCAAGATATACCGCCTTTGTTCCTCTGTTTTTTTTTTTTTTTTTTTTTTTAAAGTTAGATGCTTACAGGATCTAAACAATCAAGCATTCAGCTCTCACATATGCCTACTGTCACATAGGCCCACCCGCCCTTCTTCTCTTACCTGCCATTCTTCTTGAAGATGACGGCGTCAATAACCTAGATGTTGTAACGCCAGCTTTAGTAACTATAATTAATCAATCTTGAAGATGACCAATGGCCACTGTGATTTCCTCATGCCGCCCTTCACAGTTGCTTGCCTAAGCTAGGAGGAAGAAAACACTCAGTGTGATCCTTAGTAGCTCTCTGGAGAGCATCAAAAGTAAGACCTTCCTCAAGAGTACCGGGTGACGTTGCATATCAAACTGAACTGTTCCTTGGGCTGATACCCGACATCGAGCAAGCCACGTCCAAGACGGAGGACAACGGAGCACTAGAATCTCCAGGCCAAAAGTTAAGTAACAAATATAACGCAGTTTAACAAGCGTGTGTGGGGAAATGATTAGCGTGATCTCGTTCAGCAGGGTCGGAGGTAAAATAAGTCTCAAAATAACGTAAAGGTAGGAACTTACAATTGTAATTAACCTTATACATATTAATTTCTCATTTCCTGGGAAGAAACCAAAAGAGAAATTCTTTCGGTGGTGAGTTATCCCACTGTTGTTGACACAATTTCATCAGAGGAGTAGTATTCCATTGTTGCAAAGCATTCTTGAGTGATTAAGGATCACTGTTTAATTTAGATTCTCGTAGGGAATCAATAAAGCCTTTGCTTGCATTCATAAGAACTGTAGTCCCTGGACGACCTGTTAAAACTGTTCTATTGTGTATTTTAAAGGCAGTCCCTGAACACTGCAAATCTGATTGCATTTATTTATTTTTGCGTTGCACTGTATACGATTGTTCCTAAATGCCCCGCATAATTACTCTCCATAATCTGGTGTGTGAATAATGACCATTTATGAAGGATTGTTTACAAAGGATGTAAACAATACATTCATGCGTACGTAAATCACTGCAATTCCATTCAAGGTCCGGAAGCAGCTCAACGAAAGTCAGGCTGCAGACTTAATTCTTGAAAACAGAAGGCAACGCTTCAGAATGTCTAATTTGCTTGTGAGTCCCTAACCCCCATTCAGATATATAGTGTAAAGCAGCGGCAGAATTTGTGGGTCGAGCACACCGCACCACAGCATTCCCTTACAAAATGTGATGAACAGCAACGTAAAAACTGACATTTTACATACCATCAATTCTATCACAACCCCCATTCAGATTTTATATACAGAACGATGACACTTTATTACTTGATTCTGAATACAACACAATGACTTTTATTTAGTCAGAATACAGAACGACTGCATTATACAGCACGAAGGCACCTGCTTAGGTTTTGAAAACAGCACCATGGCATTTCAATTAGATTTTACATACATTTTACTATCAAATTTGATTTTAGTATACGGCAGGACACTATCAGATTTTGAATACAGGAGGCGACATTTATTCTAATTATGAATACAATGACTCTTATTAACGTTTTGAAAACATCACGATGACACTTTAGATTCTGAATACAGCATGATGACATTTATTTAGACTTTACATACAGCGCACTAATACATATTTGGGTTTTGTATACAGCACAATAACACTTATCTGAATGCTGAACACACCATGATAACACTGATTTGAATGTTGTACGCAAGGATAAATGACTGTATAAAACATTTTAACGTTCATTCGAAATGTGTACCTGAGCGTGTGTGTATGTGTGCACATCTAATCGATTCACATGTATTGTATGTGCAGCCCAAAACTGCTCATTCAAGAGGGGTAAACACCCGTAACCAATTACTCAAGGTTGCCCAACCATGGCATCAGAGTTAAGGCTTGATGGAATTTCGGTCCGACGAGGATCCTTTGTTTATCAAATTCAGAGCGAGGGTCACATTTCATTTAATTCTTTTGTTAAAGGAGCAGCCCACCTTAACGTGTCAATTCTTTTCTTACTTTGCTCCGATGAGCTTTGGGCAGTTGCTGAATCAGTTATTGATTTTTCTTTCATAACATTCTATGAAATTTTCATATATCAGTAGTTAACCAACAATATAATTAACAAATTAATATAATGACAACAACCGCAACAATACCAATAGTAACTACAAAAATGGAAATTTAAGTAGTGAGGCTTCCCACAAAGAAACCAATAAGACCGACTTCGGTCGCTCAATAGAGGAGCTATGGGGCGTTCTGGAGCGTGCCCACTGTACCGGAGGAAAAGTTCCGCGGGAAATTAAATTCTAGTCAATGAATACTTCAGAATCAGCCAAGGACGTAAAAAAGTTCATATCTTCCTCTGGCCTGAACACAACATCCCCCAGACTCTTTTTAATGTTTATTAACTTCTTCAATACGAAAATAATAAATAACCTGGTTTTTTTTTTATTAAATGCTTTTACATATGAAAAATAGATTTGTGTTCTTCTTGAAGAGCATTAAGTGGTTTCGTTGATGAAACCCTCTTTTGAAAAAGACATCTCGCTTCATTTTAAGAAGTCACTGGTAGATTTCAACAAAGCCAGTTCACAAAGAAAATGACCTGAAATTCTCAAAGAACATATCAATCACTGATTTCGCTTAGTCACAGAAAATAGGAAACAATGGATTTTGTTAAGTACTGCTCCAGGACCAACACCCTATGCTGAATAAGACCAACATAAGACCAACTAAAATCATGGAAAAGTAATGTTTTTGAGGTCGTATAAGAACGTGTCCACTAGTTTCCAATACTTTCATTTCAACAAAAAATCTAAAACCAAAAATTAACAAGTGTTTCCGTTTGTAACATTACTTAACATGCAACACTCAAAGAGGCAATCGGCTTCTGAAAAAATTCAGACCATAAAACGAATGAAAACAAACCACCTTAACTTAATGACTTCATATTTACTTTAAAGTAACAATATATAAATCAAGATGCAAAACTGCTGAAGCGAGTCAGATTCAATCTAGCTTGAAACATCGGGAAACTATCACAGCTTTTCTTCAGCACAATGCACCAGTTGTATTCATGACAGCGAATAGCCAATTGTATTCATAGGAGCAACATAAACATGAAAAATGGTTATATTTATAATTCAGGGGAGAGCTATAAACATGGGGGGGGGGACCTGCCTCAATTCACGAGGATAACATGAACGAGAACCGAAGCTCATTTCAAGTCTAATTCTCATATCTCTAAGAAAACAGCGAACAAGGTGGCACTGGAAAGATTAACATATATGCTTCTATTTTCATACTCTCAATTTAAATTGCAGAACGCTTCAGTGAAGTTCCTTTTTTTGCCTCTTTTCCAAAAATAATAAACACAAGTAAAGGACAGGTTCAATTTCATCATTCCGGATTTATCTTACGAAATATTTTGCCCACAATATCAAAATATTGTTCAGCATTTCGAGCTACATCACCATTGAAACAGTTACATATTTTAGCTAATTGACATCTATTCAGAGATGTAATACAAAATTTCAAATCCCTTTCACTACGGAGTTTTCAAAACATAATGTATAGTTCCACGTCAATTGTTTTGTAGCATCTAAATTACAGATTAAAGGCTATTAAAACCAATTACAACGCTACTGAAAAAGAATACTGCCGAAACCTTATCGAAGTACTTATAAGAATTGTTCGCGTAATAATCATTCAAGAATAAAATGATAAATTTTGCAAGGTCATTTTTGTTGCTAAAAAAATTAGCCTACATATTTAAACATCAAAGATATCACCCTTGATCGCTGCTTCATCCGCTTGAAATTTCAAAATATTGCCAAATAATAGGAGGACGACCTGCCTTCCTTCCTCGAATAACTATACTTGGAAACACCACGACCTTTACATGACACTCTATACAGTTAAAAGCAATATATATTATAACTGGGACACAGTGACAGCAAAATCTATTTCAGGAAATATTTAGAAGATAAAAAAATGGTATATGCAAAAATGAACCATTATACAATCACTGCGAAGCAACACGCACCCCTTTATAATTTCTTAACACCCAACTTCCAAATTGATTAATACTGGACTCACTTTTAGTCATCTTAACGCACTCCAAATAATTCCACTCAAATAAGTCAAGTCAAACCTCAAACGGACACGGGTACCTACAAGAGAGAGAGAGAGAGAGAGAGAGAGAGAGAGAGAGAGAGAGAGAGAGAGAGACTCTACAATATTAACGAAATGCAGATCTATGAAACGCTTGAACTGAATGATCTGAAACTGTATCCACAATCTCTTTAACAAATATCTATTCTTCTCACACTTCCATTTTCTCTAATTACATCTAAATAAAAGAGCTAGGATGTCCATCGAAGAAATCATCTCTCATATATCCTGACAACTATCATGTTCTTCCAAGAATTATTCCATTATCGACGATATTATATCGGCGGCTCACTGAATCTGTGAAACCAAAAGTTGTTATCCAGCCTGTATAATGACAGCAATAATGAAAAAACGGAAAGATTATGATGATTCACGACACGACAGTTATTATATATAAAAAAAAAAAGGCTCGGATACCAGATTGGAAGAGTCGGCAATTTATTTTTCTCTCTGTTTGTTTCTGTCTCTATTTATCCTCAATATTTTAATAATGAAAAAAAAAAAACACTAACTGAGAATAATATACCTGAGTAACATGAGTCGACTTAAGTATGTAAATAATATCAAGTATTGGTAAATGTTAAGAAGCAATGTAAATGTTTTATAAAGGAATGGTAACTCATCCCAAATTTATAAAAAAAAAAAAACTCAGAGTGAATAACCTAAAAGTTTAATGAAGAAGAAAGAGAGAAACCCCTAGAAAGTGCTTGCTACATGGATTGGAAGAGGTTATCGACAGGAAAGGGTTTAATATACAAGAGTCAAGAGAGAGTTGAATGACCCATTTCTGTGTAGAGGTTTGATGGTCTGTTGCTCAGCCTTTGGTGCAGGTGTATGAAGCGGCCAATGCTACGGAAGTTTTCTCCAAAGGGACCTCATCCACGATTCCTTAGTTAAAGTATGAATGTTGCAGCGACTACTTACAGGCGTAACGCTAATATCCATGTCTGTGTTTACACACGACACACACACACACACACACACACACACACACACACACATATATATATATATATATATATATATATATATATATATATATATATATATGTGTGTGTGTGTGTGTATATATATATATATATATATATATATATATATATATATATGTGTGTGTGTGTGTGTGTGTATATATATGTGTGTGTGTGTATAAGTATTCTCTCATACCCATTATAGAGATGTGCCGTACCTTTCCCCATAATTCGTCAAGATGTGCCGCAAAGTACATTGGACAGGCCTCTCCTCAAAATGAATAACTTTTGAATAAGAGAGGAATTCCACTCGACTCTGCTTCCATAAATATGTAGCCAGAGGTTCCAACCCGCCAACTTGACAAGCCATGTTAAAAATTGGTCTATCCACTTTAAGCCCTTCCAGTACAAGACATTTTCACATTCTGACGAAAACCATACCTTTCTGAGAAGTTTACAAATATCATATAACAGATATTGCGCCACTAGTTCAAATGAAGCCATCCGCTCTTAAACAACCATACACACACACACACACACACACACACACACAGACAAACACACAAAGCATTCTGAAATTGATAAATAAAAGGAAAATTCTTTTGTTTGTTCAAAAATTAACACATGGAGTAGTTTCAAAAACTATAAAAGCTAGGGTCAGGAAACGCTTTGTAACAATAAAGGTACATACTTTCACAAAACAATACACACAGTTACTGTTGTTTTGATTTAGGCAGAGTTCAGTGCATAAAACTGTTTGCTATAACATTATTGACCATAGGCAATTAGTAACACGAAAATGAGGCTTAAAAATGTATGTCTAACACAAAGGCTCAAAGAGGACACATCCTGATATCTACACATCCCCCACTGCTTCTCTCTCTCTCTCTCTCTCTCTCTCTCTCTCTCTCTCTCTCTCTCTCTCTCTCTCTCTCAACCACTAGCGTAACATTTTATCACAAAAGGAGGTCATTCTTAACAGTTATTTATGTCCTCCTAAGTCGAGTTAAGCCACTTATCTCTTGTAACTACGTCCAAATATGCGGCTCTATCACTGTCCCTACCCACAAGTACATATGCAAAAGTATATATATATATATATATATATATATATATATATATATATATATATATATATATATATATATATATATATATATATATACATATATAGGCTATATGAACAGAAATAAGTACGCGTGCGCACACGTACATATATATTTTCAAAATGAAGTCGTTTCCCTTAACAGGTGGTTTCATCACAGCAAATGCACGCCAATGATCACTACCCCATTCACATTTACAGCTAAATGGCGGATGTACACCCGGAGCATAATATTCCCGTACACTATCTGCTTCATACACGTATCGGTCCTCTGGACACTCTACTGTACTACTCATTTACCTCCATTTCTTACACACACTCTCGCTTCCTGGATATTTGGACCGCCCATTTCACCACATCTTACACTTCACCTGTCTAGAATTTTCAAGGTCTTCCTCTCCTCTTTCAACTTCCGAATTATTTACTCTTTTCACCTGCATAACGTCCTCCATTCTCTCCATATGACTGGACTACATCAAAACTCCCGGGCCCATCTTTTCATCTAGTTTGCGGCTAACCTCTTTCATAATCTTACCATTATTCATTATATCTATTCCTAGACGCCAATACGAATAAACCACTACGAGATTTAGACCATCATTAATGTTCAATGCTCCACCTTGAATATGCTCCGGTTTCTAATAGAATTACCCCCTCATAAACTTACTCTTCCTCACGTTCACTTTAAACTTTGACCTCAGAAAAACTCTTCCAGGGTCTTCTAATAGCTTCTGAACTTCCTCGTCACAGTCCACAATCAATGATGTCTCAAGTGCAGACCGTAACTATTCCAAATTTCTTTACCTTGTTTCACCCCTCACATCCCTCGATTGTAAAAAGCTAATAAAGGCCCATGGAAACAGTAGACCCTTGTCTCAGACTATTAAACAAGTCACTTTTCTGACTATATACTCTAATGTAAACTTGCTTTTTTTCATAAGAAACTTAATTTCGCTCAATGAAGAACCTACAGCACATCATAGATATTCAACACCCTCTCCACTGCATTTTTATCAATTCATTCTTGAGGTTTTCTTGGTCCACGTATGTCACAAATAGCTTATCCATTTAACTTCCGGCTTTTCACGTGTTTCTTAATAAACACTTGACCCGGAACCTCTCCTCCTTTTGACTGGGATTCATCTCCCTGTTTATGCGACTAAACCACCAGTCAATCAGCCTCTCCATTCATCCTGTCATCGTTCAAAATATTCATTTCTATATAACAGCCACCCAAATTCCTCCTTATATTTAAATAACATTAAAGTCATGTTTATGCTACTTACAACATGAGCTTATCACATAATTTTGCATTGCAATCTTTTTTGGCTGCTAAATATCATCATTTTCATTACATTCTTGATCTCTGCAAGGATGATAGAGAGTAAAGTTTTCAAGTTATTAAATTTTCCAATCCGCAATTCAGAGAAGCAAGCCTAGCCCTAAATATGAAGAGGCAGAAAAAACACTGCCACCAGGTTTGCACTAGTTACATTTGTACTAAAAGCGGAATGTCACTTGTACCTTATGTTATGTTCAAATGAAAACCATCATGCAATCAATAAACCTATTCGAACCCCAGCGGATAATAGACTATAAACCCAAGAAGGCTCCAAAGGAAAATCAGCCCACAGAGATAAATAAATAAATATGAGGGATTAGAAAATGAAACTGGCACACCTGAAGTTCAGGAGACATCAGCTGAGAGCGCGAATGAATTTACTCCTCTCTTAAATATTTGGAGATCAGAGGATTCCACAACTGCACTAGACAAAGTATTTATTTTTATCGTCAACTCCAAGTTCAGGACGTATATAGGCACTTCCGACCATTGTGCCATTGAGCTGGACATAACTGCCAATAAGGATCTTTCTAGTGCCACCACAGGATAAACGGTCTGGCTGAAATCTAAAGGCAATTGGGGTCGCATTACTGAAGCTTGTGGGTACTAGTTGAGCAAGGTATATCCCTTGAAAGGCCATCAAGATAAGGACAAATGACCAGCCACGGTTTGATGATACATGTAGAAGAACTTACCATGACAAACAGGCCAAATTCAACACATGGAGATGAAATCGTTCACATAAAAATGACACAATTTTTGTTCAGTCTCGACGTGCTGCGAATACAATTTACCATATAGCTAACAGAAATTACAAGAATTTCGTAAAGAGGAAACCTGAAGGAATTACTCAGCCTCATCTGTGGTGAGGCAAACTGGCATCCTCTATCTTTAGGTCAGGCTCGTCTTCCATTCCACCACTACTTAAGAGATGATGATATATTGGTTACTGGCCCTAATGAAAAAAAAGGCTGAACTACTTTCGAAGCTAAGCAATATGCTGAGGACGTCCCTTTCCCTGATGCTTGTCATCCTGAACCTATTCTCACGAAATTTGCATTTTACTCTACGGATGTTAAGGAAATTATGGATAATCTTGATAACTGGGGAGGTGAAGATCCTAATGATTTCTTCCCCTTGTTTTTCAAACAGGTTTCTAGTGTGTTGTCTCCCAAGATTAGTGGATTCTATAGATAATTATGTCGATGTAGTATCTTTGCAGATGAGCGCAAGCATAGTAATATGGTGCCTCTTCTAAAGAGTGGCATATGTAGAGACTGCAGTAACTACAGAACAATTTCTATTCTCCCTGTGCCCTCCAAAGGATTATTAGCTGGTAGTCTTCATTCCTCACGCCGTTGAACTGTGGAACAGTCTAGTTCAAGTGAAGATGCAATTCATTACTACCCTAAAACAAGTCTCCTTGTATCTAAATAATTTACTTAAATTTTTATTTATTTATTCATTTATTTGTTAATATATTTTTCTTTTTAATAACTAATCTCTTCTCCATGTATTTCCTAATGCCTTCTGTTCCTTTCCAATAAACATCATATTCTTTGGAAGCTTGAATTTCAAGTCAACGGCCCTTGTTCCATATGAATAGGGTTCATCTTCTAGATGATAATAATAATAATAATTTAAATGTAGCAAAGATAAAACTTCTAGCAAATGGAGTAGTATTAAACCTGATGCTATAAAACGATACAGTTTGCAGCAGCAGCCTGCCTAGTGTTGCAAACAAAAAAGGTGCATTTTATGGAACAAACATAATGAACTCAATTTACGCATTTGCCACAAATAAACACTGAGTTACCAAAATACACTTGACTGATAACCTGACTCTTTCCAAGAGTTTGAGAGGAGAGTCAGAACCGGAAAACTACACTGAAGACCAGTACTCCAAACAAGGAAAAAGAAGAATTATTAGCTTCATCCCATTAGATATAATAGCTTCATTCTAAAATATTTCCGCAGGATACCAACTTTTTGAGAAACAGAAGAAACGATATAACATATCCTTCTCAAAAGTCAATTTCTTATCAAAAGGTACACCTAAAATCTTGAAAGCGCCAGCGACATTTAAAACGGTACGATCTAAATGTAATCAAGATGCAAAGGCAAAAGTATTAGGGATCGACTAACTATCATACTTTGAGTTTTTGAAAGATTAAGCTTCATGTTCCAAAGCCTATTCCACTTACGAATACATGCCGGATCTCTATTCAAGGATTCTGCAACCATAGACCTACAGGCGCGGAGAAGGAACAAAAGCTAGAAGAGTAGCATCGGAGCATGCAATCAGTTTGTTCTTCAGACTTTGCCACATGTCAGTAGTACAGATAGTAAATATCAATGGTCCCAGAACACTACCTTGAGGAAAACCTGGAATTACATTACTAAAGCTATATATACTGGCCATCAACACAGATCCTCTTGCGCCTTGAAAAAGTACATTTATAGTTTCCTAGAGGCTCATATAAAACAAAATGAATATTTCCCCCAATCTTTCACATTTCTTGCATATGCCACCTACACCACAAGTAACCATCTCTGTACCATTCTTTTGCAAGCGGCCACTTTACACTTCGTGCTAAGGGTGCGTCCACACTACAATACAACATCATAAATACACCCCGGGAACTTATCGATTACATATTACAAATAGATTGAAAATAAGTCAACGAACGTAAGTGAGAGCAAACCTTTGGCCAATCTGGATAATCGAAAGAAGCACTGGTTAGAACTACCAATAAGTCATTAACTTCTATTAAACCCATTTGTGAAGTCTGAGCGATAAGTTACGTGCCTGTGTTTGACATATTTTATTGTAGTCACCCTTCGTTGACATTCTCTTGCACTTACACGGGTGCTCAACATTTTACACTGTGATTACCATTGTTCCTTTACATATTGGTAAAATACCTTAACTGTTTCCTTTTGAACTATGTATGTAAGCCTAGACGACAGGCTCTAAAAACAGTTCACTTAGCCGCTGACATTCCTTTGAGATCTCTCTCGCTTAAAGAAATAAATAAATAATTAATTAATAACAATAATAAATAAATTGCGTGAAATTCTTCTGTTCCAAAAACATTTTCAAAATTACTACTGAGAGGATATTTAATTTGAAGGCAAATGAACATGTAAATACTATTGCCTACGGAACAAATATAATTGCATAATTATAACACAAAAGACAAAAAAAAATCTCCAACTAACCGACTCTACTTAAAAATACAAAATGCAGAGCATAAACTAAAATAAGAAATAATTCTGAATTATAAGCTACACAACTTGTTTAGGTAGTTGATTATAATAAACTTAACTTTTGACAAATACCGTTTAAATTCTTAATACTGGCGACACACATGCACACACAGACACAAACACACATACATAGAGAGAGAGAGAGAGAGAGAGAGAGAGAGAGAGAGAGAGAGAGAGAGAGAGAGAGAGAGAGAGACTCCCTTTGAACACTTCATAAAACAAATGCTGAATGACGAGATTTGATTTCTCTCCCACTCGACGAAGTGCTTGATTCCGATAAAAAGAAAAAGGTTCCCCTCGATAGAAGGCCCTTACCAAGTGTATCTCAAAGGTTCTAGGGAAGTCTTTAGGCTCTTGAGTTTACTTAAACCTATTCCGGCGCACATGCTCGAACAGTTTCGGTACAGCATTTTAGTAAAACTATTTTGTTGACATCAAACTACCATTCACAACGCGGGTACCTGTGATAGGATTTCACTAGGTGGGTTTAGGTTAACTTATACCTGGGAGAATGAGAAATATGCTTTAACCGATATCGTTTATTTGCAGAGAGAGAGAGAGAGAGAGAGAGAGAGAGAGAGAGAGAGAGAGAGAGAGAGAGAGAGAGAGAGAGGCTCTGCTTCATTTAGTGATAGGGGTCTATGATTTACTTCGTCTCATTTTTCTTCCACTGGCATCTTGATAATATTAGACCATTCCATCAATAGCCATTTAAACAAATCGGTCAGAAGATCATCCAATACCATTCTCATCTTATTAATCTTGTAAAGTATAGATTATGTTCTACGACTTACAAGAGACTTAATAACCACAAACACACACACATACACAGACATATATAAATATATATATATTAGTATATATATGACTGTGAAACATTTTCTGTTAAAACAGAATTCCATCTAATAAATGGGGCCCATAAAAACGCCAAACCATAGAAAGTTAAAGCTATATTTCAGAGAACAACTGTTTCCCTCTTCAAGCAGGCAATGAATGAGATAAGAGTTACAGTGGTGTTTATACCAAGAGATCCAGGAGGAAGACTGTATCTATATTATCTGAGTCCCAAGCTCCTTTTGAGAGGTTCATCGTGTTTCTTTGTTTAATCAATGCAGATTCTACCATCTGGCTTTTGAGCCGACAATTGCTGCTATAAACTATACGTGACAAATTCCAGTCTATTCTGTGATTATGGTTATTTATGTGGTTAAAAATAGCTGAGCTCTGTTGGCCATACCTAACCGAACATTTATGTTGCATTAATCTCTGGGGGAGTGATTTACCTGTAAAACCGATGTAGGATCGGTCACAGTCTAGGCAAAGGATTTCGTATACTTCTGTGTCTTTGGGGACTGGCTTAGGTTGGATGTTAATCAGGGATTTGGCTAAGGTATTTGGGTAGGTAAAAGCAAAAGGGTTAGAGTTTCCAAGTGTCTGTGTCAACGTCTTAATCCTGTTCAGGCGTAAGATTTTTTATTTTATTGTTGGTCATCTCTCTAGTCTTGTTTTGAGGGGGACAGTAGAAGATTATGTTAGCTTTATGGATAATTTTCTCAGTTATATGGTCGGGATACTTTAAAGATGACAGCTGCTTATGGATTAGTTCAATTTCATTTTCCAGGAAACCCAGGGAGCAAATCCGTAAGGCTCTTAAGAATAAATTGCTGGCCATGCCAATCTTGATAGAAATGTCATGATAACTAAAATAGTGAATGTATGAAAGTGAAAATGTTAGCTTTCTGTATACGGTAAATTTGTATTCTGTCGTGTTTCTAATTATTAAAACACCAAGAAAAGGACGTTTGTCGTCTGTTTCCCATTCAACTTTAAATTTGATGCTGGGCACAAATGCTTTTGATTTTGAAAGAAATTCGTTAAAACTGCCCTACCTATTATCCCAAAATGTTAGGATATCATCTGATATCTCATTCACAGCATGTCTTTAGGTTTTATTGCATTTATTATAATAGTTTCAAAATATGCCATACATAGATTGGCTAAAACAAGGCTTAAAGGGCTGCCCATGCTGCACCCGAATTTTTGTTTATAGAATGACCCCCCGAATGAAAAGTCGTTATTTGAAACACATAATTCAACTAATTTTATTATTTTATCTAGGCAAGTGGGAAATAATCTGAATAGGGGGCTAATTTTTCTCTCAAAAGCTGTAGAACGTCCGATACATCTAAGCTTTAAAGTTTTATGTTGTTAAGCGGTACATGTGCTTCATACATTCACTATTTTAGTTATCATGGCATTTCTAACAAGACTGGCATAGTCAGCAATTTATTCTTAGGAGCCTTAAGGATTTGCTATCTGGATTTCCTGGAAAAGGAAATTGAACTAATCTGTAAGCAGCTGTCATCTTTAAAGTACCCTGAACATATAACTGAGAAAGCGATCCTTAAGTTAACATAATCTCCTATCGTCCCCCTCAAAACAAGACTAGAGAGACACCCATCAATAAAATAAAAATCCCACACCTGGACAGAATTAAGACACTGACACAAACACTTGGAAATTCTAACCCTTTTGCTTTTACCTACCCAAATACCTTAGACAAATCCCTGATTGACGTCCAACAAAAGCCAGTCCCCAAGGACACAGGAATATATGAAATCCTTTGCCTCGACTGTGACCAATCCTATATTGGTTTACAGGAAAACCACTCCCCGAGAGATTAATACAACATAAATGTTCAGTTAGGTATGGTTTACCACATAAATAACCATAATCACAGAATAAACTGGAATTTGTCACGTATAATTCATAGCAGCAATTGTCGGTTCAAAAGCCAAATGGTAGGAT
>NC_089745.1:26480960-26498460 GCF_040412425.1 Macrobrachium rosenbergii | reverse complement strand
GCTGACCAAGGTTTATAAGGTATGCCTGGATGAGGACGGGTTCAAGAGAAATGAGTGTGACAAAAAACTGTTCAACTGTATAAAGAATACGACTGTGAGAATTATAGAAGCATACCTTGTCTTTATATAAAGTAGGTGTATGGTATGATTGATAAACTAAGCCAGATGCCGGAGGAACTGATATGGGAAGAAAAGTCTGGGTTTAGACAAAAATGAAGAGCGGATGGATCCAGTGAGATTTGAAAGCAAAAGGGAAAACCGGATGTGGCTACTACTTATCTAGGAAACCCTTATAACAGAACTGAGAGCAATGTGGAGGGGTTTAAGGAATTATGATGTGGAAAATAGGCTCTTGTCAGCAATAAGATCGTTTTATGATGGAAGTAAAGAATGCTTTTATTATTATAATTATTACTGTTTTGTTATAATAATAATAATAATAATAATAATAATAATAATAATAATAATAATAATAATAATAATAAACTGCAGAACCTATTATACAATTTGAAATTTTGTTTTGTATATGGAGAAAGTAGACAGAACATGTCAGCCAGGAAAATACAAACCCGGAAGGTTGGGCAAAGAATGCTAATGTGAAAGGAACAAAACTAGAATTGTTTGATTCCTATGGGTATCTGGGAGAGAATACAGCCAATGATGTTAGAGTGAGAAAGTGTTGATCCACAGAAGATGTAAAGCATAGATGGTAGCAGTTCTGTGCCAAAATTTGGGGAGCAGCTTTGAGTGTCTATGGAAACCAAGGTGGAATGTTTGATGGGTTGATGAGCTAACTTTCCTTCACGGAAGTGAATAATAGATACTGAATTCCAATGAGGGGGCAAAGACTGCAGCTGACGAGATGAAATGTCTGTGCAGTATGTGTGGCAAAAGAAGAATTGAGAGGATGAGATATGCCGAGCAGAAAAATTTGGAAAAAGTTGGCGAATTTAGGGAGACAGATCAGTGTTTTCAGACTGGTTGGTCCTGTGGAAAGGATGCAAGAAACCAGATTGGTGGGAATGCTATAATATGACTTTTCTGCACATGGTGTTCATCCATGATACTGCAGCCAAAGTATGAATGTGGTGACGACCACTGTGTTGTCTTGGCTATGAAGTAACCCCTATAACAGGAAATATCTTAATGATGTATGTATGTATGTATGCATGTATGTGTGTATGTATGTATGTACGTACGTATGTATGTGTATATATAAAATATATATATATATATATATATATATATATATAATGTATATATATATATATATATATATATATATATATATATATATATATATATATATATAAAATGTTAACTACACGTTTCATTCATCCTCTGGTTCTTTCAATACTAATACAGGGTTAGGACTGCAAAACAGTATAATCACAGTGATCTGGGGTCTTTCAAACCACGCAAAGCAGCGTGGATCTTCCCTGGCATAGTAAGTAATGATAAGCCCCTATAATACTTACTTTCGTCTCTATTAACTCGACCTTTACATCACGGAGTAATTTTTCTTCAAACCCATCCTTCCAGACAGTCTTTACAAACACTGGTCAACAACTCGATTATATTCTCATTACTGTACCACAGCATTACTTTCGTGATGGCCGGGTGATTAGGGTCATTATTGTCACCGTAGCTTCAGGACCAAAATATATAGGTTTACGTCCAGGTCAAGGTATGAGGACTTGTATGCAATTCGCAATGGGAGTAGTTATTCTCAAGATAAAGCCAATTTGATATTAATGGGGTTTTTATCGCTTAACGTTAGAAAGTATAAAAATTTGTGTATAGGCAATTATATATATATATATATATATATATATATATATATATATATATATATATATGTGTGTGTGTGTGTGTGTGCATATATACACATATACATATATATGCATATGTAGATTCACACATATATACATATAAATATAAATGTATATACTCACTCACCCCGGTGGCTCTCGGGCCTCTTGGTGGCCCATGGTTGCTTGTACCAGACCTCTCCACGCTCCCCTGCTGAATGGAGTGTTGCGTCTCTCCACTTATTCTCAGGATCCTCCACTCTCAATCCTCTTAGATCTCTGAACAAATTATCTTTCCATCTCATCCTCGGTCTCTTCAACGGTCTTCTCCCTTCTGCTGCTCCTTCCACAACCACTTTAGGCATTCTGCCTTCTTCCACTCTAACCACATGTCCAGCCCAACGTATCCTCTGCGATCTTGCATACCCAGTTATTAGCGGTTGTCTGGTTTAATCTCTCATTTCATTGTTGTGTCTTTTTCTCCAAACACCTTCATTTATATCGTAAATGGGATCTGTTATTCTACGCAAAATGTTGTTTTAAAAAACCAACAGTCTGTGTTCTTGACGTCTAGTCAGTGTCCAGGTCTCACAACCATATATACTACTGGCCTGATAATGGTGTTGGAAATTCTTAATTTGGTAGATCTTGTGATGTTTCTGCTCTTTAAATGATGTTGTAGGCTGAAAAAGTGTCTGTACCCTGCTGTAATTCTAGCCAGAACCTCCCTCTCCATCTCATTTCTGGATGTTAACATACTACCTAGATATTTAAATTCCGTCACGTTCTCAATATATAGTGTATATATATATATATATATATATATATATATATATATATATATATATATATATATATACACAAACACAAACACACACACATATATACAGTATATATATATATATATATATATATATATATATATATATATATATATATATATATATATATATATATAATGCTTGGCATAAGTAGCTTTCTATGAGGAACATGGCATAACTGCACCTCTCACGTAGCCGTGTACATGAGACGTGCAATTATGCACTGTTCCTCATGGAAAGCAAGCTACTCATGCAGAGATCCAGCGTGTTTGGCAGCTCTTAACTAGTAACACATATGACAGAACCTAATAGATAGTTGCATACGAAAACAACTGGACGTGTATGCCACAACACGAGTGACGACGCCTGCCTCACCAGGAAGCGTAACACTATATTACAAAGACGCATATCACAGACATTTCAAGGATGAGGTCAAGGCCATGAAAAGGATAATTGCCAGCGGTACAACACCTACAAATCCTAACGAGAGTATTTCCTTCCGTGTCTACTGCTGCCCGAACTTAATCAGTACCCTTGTAATGAGAAATAGCATGGGCACCCGCAGCGAGATGTGGCAGTCGACCAACGTATTACACAAATTTAAATATACCAAATGGGCAGTCAAGCCTTCAGCAATTGCTACATAGGTCGTACCACTACCACTCTATGTAACCGATTGCGAGCCCACCACAACTAAAGGGCAATATTCCAACACTACGAAGATGACCACGACCGTAAACCGACACTAGAACAATTACTAGAAAGCGCAGAGATCGTGCACAGAGAAGCCTGGTTCCACAAATTGCAAAAAGCAGAAGCTGTGAATATAAATTAACAACGGCCTGCATTAAACATGTAGAGGAACGCGGAATTCTTCCTCCCTTCTCCAAGATATCCACAGGACATCGGTGACAATCTACAGGGAGACCCAAGCGACAGAACACCCCTGAACACGACAAACGACAATGAAGCAAACCAAGACTAATGGCCAGAGAAGGGACCCAAGCCCTTGTCCAACCTTTGCTGCAAGCTGCAGCATAGGGAGACTCCTACGGAGCAACAGGAATGCTCTTGCTGCTGCACAGACCACCAGTGAGACAATGAAACCCGCCGACCTATTGAAATTCAGCATCACAATGACATCACGTTTAAAATGTTTGGGGTAGCCGCAAAGCCAGCATGTAGTAATAAAAACCGTTTATGTCAATTTGTTATTTAGTCCTGAAGACGTCACCGAACGTCGACTATAAGTAAATGGAAAGAAACGTAAATAATTTTTCATTATTCCTGAGAAGCTTCCCTTGACAGAAAAAGAAGTATAGACTCATTCATAGGCTAGATAAAAAAGATAGTATCTGCAATGCCAGTGACTTCAATAAGAATAGCATAAGTTGGCAAGTATGCCCAAATAGCATATATATATATAATATATATATATATATATATATATATATATATATATATATATATGTATATGTGTATATTATAAATACATACATATATATATATATATATATATATATATATATGTATATGTGTATATTATAAATACATACATATATATATATATATATATATATATATATATATATATATATATATATATATATATATATATGTATATACACTGCACTTTTATACTTTCATACATTAAGCCTTAAAGTACCCATTTATCTATCTCTTTATCTATCTATGTATATGTATATATATATATATATATATATATATATATATATATATATATATATATATATATATATATATATATATATATATATATATAACTTCTCAATTTCTCCTTTTAATCACAAGTTCTGGATATGCTCACTACTACAAGCCTTTAATACTGGTGTGCAATAAATGAAACTTTCCTCCGTGATTTGACCTGAACCCAAGTACAGTATGTAAATAACGAACACGCGGAAGTCTAATGCATATTAATTTTACCTTAATTCGTCGAATTACAAACAGAGCATATTGCATACAAATGCTTTTGGTAAACTGAATCCCTATTCTCCCATGTGAAATTCAACATTCCATATGCATAATAATGGAATAACACCTACACTTGAAAGAAAATGACGTTACACATTCACTGCGGGATCATATAAATAAATAATATATAATGGGACAATCCTTGAAAACTTTTATTTGGGTCCCTTGCGTTAGATGATGTTCTTGATTATCAATATTTATCATATCCAATCTTATATGATGCCTAAAGCTTTGCAATTATAAGAGCCATAAGTACTGTAAGAAAATAGTCTGAATTTCCTGAGGTGTTATAAAAGTTACATTGAAGTAAGTGTATCACTTATTATATACTGTATATATCCACGCACGCACACACACACACACACACACACACACACACACACACATATATATATATATATATATATATATATATATATATATATATATATATATATATATATATATATACAAAGATTAATCAGTTGCCCATAACTAGAGAAAATTTCAGAAAATTTAACTGTTGAATCCCCGAACACTTTTACAATAATCACTGTTCATACACCGACACGTAGGGCTCATTAACAGTGACATTCACCCTCTCTGGTAAAGTACGGCCATCCCTTTTCAATACCTCTTTTAAGTCTTATGTAAAACTGTGAGGTGAAAAAAATCATCCTATGACTTGTTTGTAAAAGCTTTAGAAATATAATAATCCATGCTGTAAAATGAAGGTTTTGGGGAAGGAAAAAACCCTGGGATATACCTATCTTTTAAAAGATTGGCCTCGAACGAGACTTGCAGTTGAATATTGAGGTGCCCTTAATAACAAGAAAGAGGGTAGATTTCTAGAGTTATATTTCGGAAACTACCTTTTCTATCAATGGACAGGTGAAAATAACGATAGAAAACCTATCCTCTTTTGTGTTTTTATGTGCCTAGGAAGATCATTTTCTTAATTGGGAACATGTTTAGGACAGATAGCCGAGTCTCACATTTATTTACAGCTCGGAATTGAAAGGATTCATGGATTGACGTTGTTGTGAGCTAGCCTGGGGACTGCGATGGGTGCCAGACTTGAGTGGCTGGAGATGGTCGTCAGTCTTAGATAAAGCAAAAATTCCAATGCAACCCTCAATGTCCCCAACAGGATTTACTAACCTCAAATGCCACCCATTTTGACATCATTCAACGCTTCTGTACCATGTGTCCGGTAATTAGAACATGCTCCCAGGGTGCTTTTGCCATTATATGAAATTCAAAAAGTAATTTTCAAACTCAAGAACGAGAGACATTTATTCGTAATGAAACTTGTGTTAGGAACTGTTAACCATCTCGACGTTATGTTAATAGCTAGTCTGTTTTGCTCGGTAAATCATCCAAGATTTTGAAAGCAGATGCACACAGAGCATCTGTTGTTGGTCCAAGCTCAAAGTTCAATTCTGAATCTATGAAAGATAAAGTCGAAACTCTGGTCAAAGTTTTGATTCATTCATGAAAAATTGAAGATTATAATTAATTTTGAAAAATATAAAGAAATTTCCTTTCATTTTAAAAGAGTAAAATGTACCATAAGTGATCAACAAATTTTACTTGTGCTTAAAGGAAACTTGCAGCTGTTCACACGTTTCCACAAAAAGCCCCTTATTTTCACAGATGCCTAAGCCCCATGGTGTTAAAAGGTTTTGATGGAATAAAAAATAGAAAAATTAGTCCAAACTGACAATATTGAAACGTGACCGAGAGCGTTGAGAAAAAAAGTTCGTGAGCTTAAATCCTACCGTGATTTTGCTAGAGAGCTTTCCTCAAGGTCAGTCTTGAATGAGTGAAGATTACCTTTGAAGGCCAACAGGAAGAAGCAACTTTTTTGAATCATGAACATCTTTCCAGGCCACCTTACCCTACGAATCACTTAAACTTGAAAATTTCACACTATCAAGTATATCAACATACCTTCTAGGCTCTAAGCCCACAACACAAGTTAGCCCTTGATGGTACATATATCAAGGGGAAAAGAGCTGAACCTTTAAATCACTTATTTCTCGGATGCCTCAAAGGACATAGCACTCCACACTGCAAGAAGCTTCTTCGTGCTACGGTTGTGGTGTTGAACAACATACCTCTCTTTGCATGAAGGCTACGAATATCAACTTTATCATCGCACACCCTGTCGTCGCTCAAAAAATCATAGAATGTGTCACAGGCACTATTTATTAAAGGTTTTGAAAATGGCAAACGATATGGCTACAAAGTGTAAACAACAGGAGTGGGCAAATGTGATTTTGTGAAGTCTGTCTCCCTGCAAGTATGTCAATTTTTATGGAAAGGTTTTTAAGTTAACGGTCAATGGTTCTCCCAATTTTGTCCCGGAAATTTGCACGGGTGACACTATTTACAAAAGACTAGGTGTAGCCCTTTTAACTGTGAAGATGGTCATACAATACAACATACAAACCATCTCATTTATAGAGATCCGGTAAACGTGAGTCAAAATGTCCTAATCCTTTTTAAAAACTTTAAATGGTTTATAAAATAATGACAGCAGGCAATGGCAATTTAACTCAGACATCTATCAAAACAATATTAAACCAAATCTCTCTCTACAAATTGCAATCACAAAGTCATGCACACACAAACAAGGCCTTTTACCAGGTACATCATTGTAATTGCTTTTATTATCGTTCATGTTGCTATTTTCTTTCTGTGAATATAAAAACAAGCGAGTAATCTACTTCAAAGGCAAAATTTTACTGTTGACAAAGAGTAATTAGCTACCTTGTTACACCGTAGCTGTTACTGGTGTTGATGAAAAGCTGTATTCCTATAAATATCATGGCATCCGAGTGAGAAGATGATGACTATGCTCGGTCTCATCCTACTTGATTGTTAATTGAAAAATGCCGATGCAACAGCAAATGACGTCAAAACATTCATTAAAGAGCGATGGCGATGAAAGCTTTCTTATTGACAAACTGGATCGGTATTGTAGAAACCAGCCTTCATCAGCCTATATTTAAAGAGAGAGAGAGAGAGAGAGAGAGAGAGAGAGAGAGAGAGAGAGAGAGAGAGAGAGAGAGAGAGAGAGAGAGAGCAACATTTCTAGGGAACCACTCAGAAACAAATTTCTACAAAGGGTCTTTCATCGTGGAGTGCGTGAAAATATAAAATTGATTGAACGTGTTGAATTCATACATGAACATTTAAATGCACTTCCTAATTTTCAAGTACCACCATTACCATCTCCTTTATAATTATGATAACTAAACCTTCAGGGAAGGCTCATATTGCTACTGTCCTTATTGTTATCAATATTCACCTCCCTATTTTCACCCTGATTACTACAAGACCGTAGATTTGAAACTGGTTGGTCAACAGGACGTCTCTTTTTAAAATTTTAGTCAATGAATTTAGTAAAAAGCTATAACGAACCTGATCCAATATTATTATTATTATTATTATTATTATTATTATTATTATTAATTTACAAAAAATTAAAAATTTAAATAATTCCGAACGCTACCTTCCCTTTTACCTTCATTGCTTTAAACTGCTCTATTTCTTATTTCTTTCTTGCTTCTAGTATCGTGTAATGATCAGGGAACTTCATGTTATATTTTAAATGAAATTATTGGATATATTAGTTAGACCTGTCGATAAATACACATTTCCAAACAGCGCAATACACTGACAGATAGTATTCAAGAGCCAATGACGCCACCTACCCCATTCCAACAGATGGCGTCAGCATATATATCACGAGTGCATGCGACAAGAGGAATAGTAATAAGGCAACATGTATTTGCAACATTCCACCAGATAATGAGCACCAGCCTTAAATTATGCATAACTTACATCTGATAGGCACGTAGTGCTATTACGCATATGCGGAGAGAGATGGGAAAATGAAGAAATTTGTTAAAGAATAGCAAAATACTTAACAAATGGTCCTAATAAATCTTTCACTTTTCTCTACTACATTCATAAATAACCAATTATTTAGTTTGTGTAAGCAAGAAAGTAATGCAGAATTGTATACACGCAATTCCGTTTAAATGTTTGAAATAGCTATTCACGACCCGAACCAGGGGCTGCCTCGCTGGACTATGATGATGATTACTCATAATGACCATAAAATCTCACTGAACAAGAGAGGAGGTCGTGAACTTACATGGCAACCTGCCACAGATTCGAATGCCTACATCTAGTAAAAAAGGGGCGAGTTTAAAGTGATTAGAACTGCATATAGCACAAAGTGATTAGGACTGTATGTAATACAACAACAAACACAATATTTAAAAAATCAGTATCTAAATCATATATATATATATATATATATATATATATATATATATATATATATATATATATATATATATATATATAAATATAAATATATATATATATATATATATATATATATATATATATATATATATATATATTCACCAGCAACCATAAGGTAACAAAATGAGGCACCTGAGATGAATTAGCTGTCAAGAAACAGCGCCAAAGCTAATCCGAGCAATTATGCAAAACCACTGGAATATAAAGCGCCCAAAACTACTCCTTAAAATATTTTGTAACAAATGCCATCAACCAAATGCAATGCTAATAAAAAAACAAAACCTTGCGTTGGACAGAGTAATCCAAGCTTCTTGGAAAACATTACAATAACATGAAAAAGGGGCAAGGAAACAACTGCAGCTATCCTGGATGAAGCCACACACCAGCGTCTTGGTTTAGCTTAACGCAACTATATAGTCATCCTTTTGACAAGTCCTGACTTGAATTCAAGCCCGAACTATAAAGAAGAAGAAAAGGTAAACCACCAAACGACCGTTGTGCAATGCTTTAAACAGTAACGGATTTGATGAAAAGGAAGACTTCCTACCAGAGATGAAGACAAAAGAACTTTGGGCAGCAAAACAATTCAAGACATTTTAGAAGTGAAATTTACTATCTGAACTTTGCAGTATCCCGGACACGTCTGAAGCAATATGAACGTCAAAAATATCTACTAACAGTTTGGTACCCTAGTTTTCATCAGATAAATAGCTCTGAATACCTGGTATCACAATGAAGAATGAACGCGTAGTTTAAACAAAAGTAAAAAAGTATCCTAAAAAACGAGTTGGTTATGGCCAAATATTTTCACTGAAGAGTAACTATTCAGATATTACAGGCCATCGAAATAATGTTCGCAGTTTTTCCTTCTTGTTTCAACAGCTCCCGTGTTAACACTTTCGTGTATAACATCCATTTCTCTTATAAGTTTCCTTTGTATGCAATTTAATAAGTACGTTACTGTTGATTACCTTTTATTTGTGTGACTTTTTTGAACACTGATGCATTCTGGAGAGTCATAAATCAGTCTTGATTCCCTCTGCTTCTCTTATGTAACGTGAGAGAGAGATATGCCAAGAGGTTCACCACAGCTCCTTTCATTAAGCATCTTTTAGAAGCCATCACTTTCACCTCGTGTATCTGTTCGAAATCAGCGCTCCAAGAGTTTAGTGGAGACCAGCAGGTGTCTACTGTCGTCCCCGCGTTAGAAAATGCTCAAATTCAACTTGTACAATAATTGTGTTCCGTCTCCCGCTGTTTTATGAGTTTTTATAAGGCTCATCGAAGAATGATGCTGGATTTTGTTGAATGTTATTTATCTTAATACCTTAAAAAAACACACATTTGTTGAACATTTAATCTCCTATGTTACGAATATTGTAAGTTAATTGTGAAGTATTTTACATGTTTTTTACGGTGAAAATTTACATGTCATGGATCACGGACCTTGAACTTATTGTATTGATAGGTATATAATTACTCCCCTTAATTATGGTTATTATAAACTTTGTAATACCTACTTTTGTTCATTGTAGCTAAAATTTATTACTTCATTTTCTTTAAAAATGGCACCTGTCCCTATACAAAAGGCTACGGTTCATGAATGCTTTCTTAACATTTCCTATCTTGAAGGATGTATGGTTGTAGGTGCTTTGAATAAATTTTGGTATGTTTTGGTGTGTGTGTGTGTGTACTGTATGTATGTATGTATACATATATACATATACATATATGTATATGTATATATATATATATATTACCTTAATTACAAATACAATAATTACAATTGTAGGAACATAACCATCCTTGAATGATAGTCTTTTACACTGAGTACGTTCTCCGAGGCAAGAGAAATCTCGTCTACAAACAGGACACTGGCAGTAACGTTCAGCGTCACCAATATACAAATGCAGCGCATAACAACTTAACTTCAGCCTACATACAATGGGAGAAAGACCAATCTTTTTTCGGAGCCTTTCCAAAGGCTAACTGTTCAATGGCGAGCAGTTCACTTTCACCGAGCCTGCAGTTCTCACGAACTCATAAAAAAATCTGAACATGATGTTGAAACACAGTTTGATCTACTGGCTTTTAATTACCCTGGGAAAGCTAATTCTACAACTAAAAACTAATTGCCCCAAATAGCAGCGAACAGCCGGGAAAATGTCTTTTCAATAACATATTAAGTTCAAAGGTCCATGCGCAGACATTCCAAACACGTCAACACTTCGGCTGAGCTGGTACATAAGAAAATTGTCGTAGCCTGTGTGTTTCCCCGAGTATTACGGAGAAGAAAACACAAACGTCCGACTTTACTGAACAACGTATGTAACCACACTTACTTACCAAAAGGGCAAGCCAAGTCACGAAACTGAATTCCTTCTACACTTTCAAAACCCTAGCACAGGAACTCAAGCCAGAAACCCGATACCGTGCTTCAGCATTTCATGGAACCCTACTGTAACGAGTACTTATTCTGTCAATAAATCATATGAAAAGTAGCCATGATAACAGAGAAAATGCTCTCTCTCTCTCTCTCTCTCTCTCTCTCTCTCTCTCTCTCTCTCTCTCTCTCTCACAAACACAAAAACACACACGCAGATTCTGTTTTGCTATATTATATTCCCAGTGAAAATAAGTCCCTCCAGAACAGGAGTACGAATAATGAAATAGCATTTAATCATGATATACGGCCGTTAAAATTTTCTTATTTATCCTTCAATGAATTAATTTAGCCGATGTTGTTCGATGCCTATAATTTCCTCTAGAGCAAGGAACACATAAACTCGGATAGAACAAAAAATTACTCAGCGGAATTATTTAGAAAGCCGCCTTCCTTCTTTTATAACAAAAAGGTTGAAGCACCAACAGAGGCCGCAACGGTCTCCTCTCCCTACCGGTGACCTTAGAAATGCGTTCTTTAATGGGATTTCTCCTTTCCTACCAGGAGGTCTAGAACATGACAGGCTCACCTAACAGTTCCTGTCGTAGGACGTTACGGGCACTGCCGCCATTTTTTCTGTACACTAAAGCTGGCAGGCCACACCTCCTTTCAAGGACCCAACCCTGCTAATGAGGACAACACCGGTACTGACACCTTTTCTTGGTAGGGGACGAAAAAGGAAAGTTATACGTGTAATTTAGTCTTCATTTTTTTAAGCCTCATTTTATCATAATCATTGGATCGCATATAACCTCTGACTCGGGTCTTGGGACTACGATAGTAATTCAGGTTATTACTAGATATGAAGGGAAGACATAAAACTGTCAGTGTACCACTTTGCCTTCCTTCGTTACCGTGATTATCAAAGCTGTTAGTCATTGCTGTTTTTTCCAGTCTGCCATTCATTCTGCATTTTTCATACCTATTCCCTTCGTCCATCATATATAAGGAATTTGGAAAGCTAACCCTTTGGTTCAAATTAAAATAATATGTTTTGGCATTCTGTAATACCAGGAATTGTCTCTTCCATTAATATATAATTATTTTCTGTCATAAAAAAAGGTATCATGCAGACCCATCCAATCAGTTTACGAATTGTAATCTTTTGTAGCCGCACATACTCGTATACTCTTCAAAGTCAACGTGATGTGGATAATATTTGCATGATTATGTATAAGGTTTAGTCCACACTACAGTACAACATGTCATAAACACACGTCGGCTACTTACCTCTTACATATCACAAACAGGTTAAAAACAAGTAAAAGACCATAAGTGGAGAACGAACCTTAGGTAAATGCCCGCTAATCGTATGAAGCAACAGTCAGGACGGCCAGTCAATCGTTGACTTGTATTTGACCTGCTCTTGATTTGTATGTGATAAGTTACCTAAATGAGTTTACGACAAATTTTACTACAGTGTGGGTGCACTCAAAACTTGTTATATCAGGTTGAAAACAAGTCACCGACCGTAAATTGAGAACATATCTTTGGCATATGCCGGTATATCTTATGAAGTACTGGCGAAGGCCACCAATAAGTCATTCACTTGTATTTAAACTTAAGTGTGTACCCTAAAGCCCTGTCCACACTAGCGGGCACTGCCCGACGGGCAAACACTGTTCCCATAACCGTTCCACTATACTGACCGACCGAGTATGGAGCAAGAACGATGCGATTGTCTGGTAACATTGCTTAAGAAGTGAGAGAAAATATAAACAGCTGGAAGTGCCCGACGGGCGTGCCCGCTAGTGTGGAGAGGCCATAAGCTATCTAAGTGTGTTTATACCAAGTTTTACTGTAGCGTGGACCTCTGAGAGATCTTAAGAGTGTTCTGTCAGGTGTGACTAACCAGGTGAAAAATTGAACAGTTATTAACACTAGGAGAGTGAGTTTTGTGCAACCGTGGACATATTACAAATGCGAACGGAGTTTAGTTATATTGATATGGCCTGGAAAATTTCCTTAAATATATTTGGTTCATAACTGACAGTGTGCATTGCTATGAAGTTTTATGAACACTATCTTTACAGGACTGATCATTATTGTAAGATCATGCAAGAGACTGTAATTGTTTTATAACCAGAGCATTTATGATGTTTCTTAGTTTCATGCTTTTCTCACCTCTACGTTTTCTAACACAGCTTTGCTTTCCAGTTATGCTGCATATTTTTTCCTAAAAGCTGTCCTAGAGGAACTGACACATGCATTTTCTCCAATTACATTGTGCTTTGCTTAATGTTACTCTCCAGTCAGTCAACCACCTTTTTCATTACTTCTATTCCTAATTACCCTTTTATTTAATTATCTATTACAGATTGAGTTAAGTCCCTTCCCAGTCAATTCTGAGTTTCTCCTACTGCAAAACGTCAGAGATCAAATACTGAAATTTTATGTTATTGTGTTTAATTAAACTGAGTGAGTAATAACAAAGAAAAAACAATGATATTAGATTAATTAAACTGAGTGGGTAATAACAAAGAAAAAACAATGATATTAGATAATTAAGTACAAAACTGCATAAGTTGAAGAAAGGATTAAAGAAACTTATATTAAAGCTTAATCATAGGCAATTTTGATGAACTTTTTCTTAATGGTAAGTTCCAGTCCTGAAGTAAGTTTTGGTATCAATATACGGTAATTAGTTCCTTGACTTCCTGGTAATGTTTCAGTCACTTAGACCAACAGGAATCTGATCTCCTCTGAGAGATTATAATATAATTTTAGTCTATGTAAGCAACTGATGCAATTTTCAATCATATCTTCCCTGTATCTGTTGTCCGTTAATAACTGGCGTATTCTATCGAGTTCAGTATGCGCCTGAGTGACCTGTTTATACTGTATAGGGGCTGATGACGGACCTCCTGTATGTGTCCGGGCACTCTCCTCTTGCATTTACGCACCTCCTTACTTTTGCGGGTTTGGTGTAGATGGTGGTACTGAACTCGCTGCCTTCTCTTCTTAACGTGTCAAGGAAAGGAACCTGTTGGTCCTGGCTCTTCTCGATCTTGGATCTCAGGACAGAGTTTCGTTGGATGGCTTCCTGGAGGTCTTTAAAGTTGCCCTTATCATTCGTTGTGACGAAAATACAGCCTATGTACCTGGCATAGATAGTGGGTTTTCGGTAGTTTTCAAAAGTTCTCTCTTCTACCGTTGCCATATCCATATTAGCAAAAAGGACTCCCAGGCCGATCCCATCGCCACGCCGTCCGTCTGGCAGTCGAGTTCCCCCTTGTGCGACATGAACCGGGTTTCTTTCATACAGGCATACAAAAGGTCTCTAGGGGTATTTTCAGGGACAGATAGGTGCGTCTGGTTGCCTCTATACCCTTTTTCATCCACTGGGACGTTGGTAAATAGGCTTTCAGCATCTAAGGTGCAACGTCTTCACTGGCAGCAGCAGCAGTAGTAGTAGTAGTAGTAGTAGTAGTAGTAGTAGTAGTAGTGGGACCGCACTAATCACGTGGTCACGTTGGTAACGTGACCTCGTTCTGGTACTCCGGATGCTGGGTCGAGTTCAAATACGGACGTCAGAACTTCATATTCCTCCATTTACTCGTAGATCTCAGGCTTTGTAGTAGCAAGCGTATCCAAAAATAGATGCAAAAATATCGAGAAGTTAGGAAGCATTGTGGTATTTATTTACAATTATATTCGTAGCCTGTGAAAAGTGACCGCCATATTTCTCTCTCTCTCTCTCTCTCTCTCTCTCTCTCTCTCTCTCTCTCTCTCTCTCTCTCTCTCTCTCTCTATATATATATATATATATATATATATATATATATATATATATATATATATATATATATATATATATATATAAACAAAACAAAAAGAAAGGATGTGAAAAAGGTCTAGTCGAAGATGACATAACTAATATAAAACAACAAAACAGTAGCCATTCTTATTCCCTTAACGGGATGCGTTCCCATGTTACACTCCCACGACCAATTAACTCTCCTGACTTACCCCTTCCAAAGGGATGATCCATCAGAATTTCGGCGCTGGCAGATCGAAGCCCAAAGGAGAAAAGTCAGCGGAAAAGCTCCCTTCCCAAACTAACTTTTCACAAAGAGACAAATGACTTTTTGTGGGAGAAGAAACTAACTGATCAGCGTACACAAGCACATGAACTGACAGGATTTGTTTATGCAACAATACGTGCAGTACCTGCAACACCTATAAGACAATCACAGACACAGGATTGCTAAAAGGTTAGGGACAAAAAAAAGAAAATCAGATAAAGAGTAGGAAGGAACACGAACATCATCCACTAGACTAACAGAATACTTCTAACGAAATTCTGTACTATAAAACCAATAAAAACACGAACCTAACAGTAAAAATGAAACTGGAATCTGACAACTGGCGCCTCTTGTCACAGTGACTAACAGGGATAAAGTTCGGGATATAAATGGATCCGTCTGCGTGGACTACAAGGGATCTCCCATTAAAAAACAATAAACGACTCTTTATAAATATATGACTTGATACCAGGATCATTCCTCTTTCAACATCGTAGTATAATTTAGCAGTTGTATCAGTACTGGAGCTCCTAAGGGATATTTAACCGTCAGAAATTCCTCTCTTACATTTGCGACAAAAACAATATATTAGCTTTGTGCCCACTAATGATAAAACTGGAATGTAATTAATTCAATAAGAAATCAAATAACGGTAAAAATGACAACGAACAAAATTGCAGTTACTTTCGAATGTTGGACTGCTATAGCACATGAACATAACTTAATGTACCAGCCGTGTATGATACGCATTCTAGGGCAGTGTCTAAAAAGGATCGTTTATTTATTTACACTGCTTTGACAAGCAAACAGACCTGGATCATATTGAGGAATAGAATAAAAAACAAATAACATCTCAAGCGGAAAAAATACATAAATAGACAGAGTGTACGTTTCTAGTTTCTAGTATTCAGGTTTCCAATAATACGTAGACAAGTGCCCTCTGAAGCATGCAGCAGTATTGAAAAGTCCGCCGACACACTCTCGCGAAAGTGAAACGAACGCTTTCTTTACACTGTAAAAGTGATGACCCGTGAGCGCCGATGAACCATTGAAATCGACTTGACCATTGTATGATATTCTTAAGAGTTTAAGACAAAATTGTCCACAGAAATATTTATAAAGGCAGTGTGGAAGTAATGTAGCGATAACATACCTGACCTATGACAGAAATATAAACAAAAAAATTGAAAAAAATGTTAAGTAATAAAAATGTAGATTTTGCCACAATCAATAAAAATACAAGGAAATTCATACTGTAATGAGCAAAAATGTGAATGGCACTCTACTTCCCTAAAATGGGATATGGGCCCTTCAAATGATCAAATAGATATAATAATATAATGCTGAGATACAATGCCTCAGCATTACTCCTGAGCACTTAGTACTAATTCCAGGTCATAGCAAGTTAAGTTTTGTATTATGTAATTCGATTGCTAAATGTGTTTTACGGCATTTCTCATCTGTAATATATCATTTAAAAAAAATACCTAAAATTTGAGTGAAATATGTTTAAGTTAAAAACTGCACAAGATTTCATATGCAAATTAACATTATACAATTCTCTCTACTGGATACAGATTTTACGTAAGGGATGGACGATTGTTCTATTCAGTCAATAAATGACCTCACAAATGAAGTTTTTTTTCTGTCACTCCGCCAATAAATAAAAATGTACGTATCTTTAAACTCTCTCTCTCTCTCTTCTGCTAATCAACTACCATAGCCAAAAAATTCTCAACAGTAAGCTATAGTTCGCAAATTATAATCTCGTAATTTACAGTAGCAGGAGCTGAAAGGGATGCAGGATGATACCACATAAAAATCTATCTGGCCCACTGAGATATGTGGGGGCCAGAATATCAAATAACCATTTCACAGGACTAAAAATTACTTCTTTGAAAATCAGGGGAGGGGTCAGAAACGATGACGACTGATGTACGAAATTACGTAATACATAAATACATATATATATATATATATATATATATATATATATATATATATATATATATATATATATATATATATATATATATGTGTGTGTGTGTGTGTGTGTGTGTGTGTGTGTGTGTGTGTCAGGAC
>NC_089745.1:26460960-26475960 GCF_040412425.1 Macrobrachium rosenbergii | reverse complement strand
ATATATATATATATATATATATATATATATATATATATATATATATATACACACACACACAAAACATATAGTTTTCTTCAACAACGGATGATCGCATACTCTCTGCATAATTATGCATAAATATCTTAATGTATAAGTTATTAAATTTTATTAATTGTATGACAGTGAAAAAACCTAGATCACCGATTTAAAAAAATGCACATTTTATATTTGGCAATTATTACAAAGGTTAAGATGAACATGATACGAGTGGTAAATGAAAAATAAGACTAACAATTATCATAACTTGACAACATTGTGGAACAGCGGCAGCAATTCCAATGACCCCAGAGTGTCCTTTTTCTATCATATCTAATGGGAATCTTCCCCCTTTGTAAACTGAGTCTTTCATTTTCTTCCCTTTTGCATCAATAAAATATTCCTAGAAATAAATATACTATTTGAATGCAGGCGACCTTCTGTCACAGGTACACTACAACTCAATCGAAGTTATTTAAAGAGAAAATCCGTCCAGTGGTTCTTTCTGCAACGAAGTGTTCTGGGAGGGAAGGATCTCGGGAAACAAGGGTCCAGTGATGTGGATGGCACACTGCTGCATCTTTTCTTCCGAAATAGTCCAGTTCCTAAGCTTTAAGACCGAAATTCTCGATGGCATACAAGGTCAAATCCCATTAAAGAATAAGCAGAATTAGAGGAAAATCAAAATATCTCCGCTGATGTAACCTATAACAAAAACAACAAAAGCAATACTGCTATCGATAATACTGATTGCTATTACTATTGTTGAGCGGAAAAATAGTACATATTGAAGAAACTGAAATATTATGGTTGAAAAATAGAAGAAAACTAACGGATCCATCTCTCTCTCTCTCTCTCTCTCTCTCTCTCTCTCTCTCTCTCTCTCTCTCTCTCTTTTTTCCTCCCCAGAAAACGTTCCGGAATCTTTAAATGAAGTATTCGTTCATTTCCCTTCCACTTCCTCCTCCCCCAGTAATTCTTCTTCGAGGGTCAAAACTCCCTTAATGCTCGACCATGAATCATCTTTACCGGTAATTCACTGCAATCCATCTTGTAAGTAAAAGCATTTTTCGAAAGGCTGCATGATAAGTGCGAGTCATGTGATTGTAATGGCTTTTGCGTGAATACTTTATCAGAAAAATAAAACAAATCATGTATTTCCTGAAAACTTAAAACAGAAGGTAACACACTATTTTGGTTATCTGAAGAATGGGCAATTGCAACACTTTTGTCGAACAGGCTTTAAGCGATTGCGATTTGAATAAACAAACGAAACATTATTCAAAGAGAGAGAGAGAGAGAGAGAGAGAGAGAGAGAGAGAGAGAGAGAGAGAGAGAGAGAGAGATTCAACTTTTAAATACTTCTTCCCATTCGAAATTTTAAAATATATATTTTCAGTGAATGAAGCCAAGAACAACCAGAACGTTTTCGCAGATAACGTTACCGGTGAAAACTATAAATCTTCCACCAACATGAACCAAACGGTCACAGACTAACCATAAACATGCGTCTTTTTTACCATTAAAATAATAAGAAAATCTGCTTAAAAAGAAAATAGTGCACAGCCATGAAATGTGTGAGAGAACTAAAATGGTTAACGCCGCATAGCCAAGGATAAACACGCAAAAAGAAAGAATGCTTGTTTATAAGCATCATGAGGTTTTGCCAATTTTCCTGATGAATTTGTCTTCCCCGTCAAGGCACGACAGAATGCGTAAACACGGAAAATGTTCATCATATTTTCAGACATTATGGGAGTCCATTAACAAACTTCAATAAACAGCCATGTCATTTATCATATTACGATATTGCATGGATTGGAACATTTTCCCTTCAACCATGAAAATTATATATACAGTGTATATATACATATATACAAATTATAATATATATATATATATATATATATATATATATATATATATATATATATATATATATATATATATATATATATATTTCCTTAAAGGAGAACTCTCGAGGTATGATTTAGAAGAAAAGTTACCGCCACATAATCCCCAACACGAGAATAAAAAAATGAACAACAATGTGCATAAACGCTGACTTTAGCATTTGCTTCATATACCTCATCGGGACATATCAAACTCTTTACATACTGTGCTTCAATCACATGCTGTCTTACACAAAGGCATCTTCATTCTAGCGTATCTGTCCCTCTTTCTACATGCACTTTTTATTTACATTCTACTGTACTGCACTGAGGAAAAATCCGATAGGAAGCCTGAACGACGAACCATAAACTAAGAAATTTGAAGAAGGCCAACAAGGTAATGACATTCGTCTTTAAAATCACGGCAACAGTAAATTTACGATCGATTTTAGTATGATTTTCGTACTAAGCATATTAGGGAGACTTAAGAACAAAGCAAAAAAAACTCCGATATCGAGTACCGGCATTAAGTATAAAAAAGATACCCAGTCGTCTGAAGAGCATCATCCTCTTCACATTTCATTCAAAATCTGTTCTTATTCAATCGAAACTTCTTCTAAACATATATTTTTTCCTGATATGCCTCATCTCTCTATACATCTGCAATACCCTCTACATCAAGTTACCCATCAATTCTATTATGCTTTCCATGACCATAAATGCGACAATCATTTTGAAAGATAAACCGCTTAATCAATATCAGCTCTTACTTATCTAAGTTCACGCTTCTCTCATTTTGTGAATCTCATACGATAAATCTGAACATGCACCGTCAGCATACCAAGGAAAGGTACACCAGTGCAGTCTTTCTAATCTCCTCTATCAGCTTTCCTCTTTTACGAATGGACAATTATTCCCCTCTCCTAATCATTTGCAATACTCCCTCAACTAGACATAGTTCATTTTCTATGGTTAGCCCCTCAGTTACACTTTTGCCACATCACGTCTCAGTTGCAATACTTTCAATTGTGGGTACCTTTCTACTCTTCATCTTCAACTCGACAATAATTTTGAAACACAGCATCAGATTTACATTCTTTTCACCATTCATGTGCTATTTCGTTTGCCTCTCTTTTGTCCTTCATATTTTGGGTTTCAAAATTGCCACCTCATTGACTCATGATGGCATGTCATCGTTCATGAATTTACTCATTAACTTTTTTGCACACTTTCCCCCCCTCAGTGCAAATTATATTGTGGACAAAGATTCGGGTAAAATTCATCCAAATCCAGAAGTTGCCACTTTTTTTACACTTATTACATCGTGGACTGAAATGTTCTTCCCTATTGTATACCTCTACAAGGTTCTCTCCTGTTCTACGTTCACACCTCGAAACAATTTTTTTTTCTTCACTAAACTTCTACTTTCACTACCGAGCCATGCACTGCTTTCAATCATCCTACTATTGTGTTTGGATTTGCTTGCGTTTCCTTCTGCACCACCGATCATCCTTAATCCAGGGCTTTGCAAATTCCCCATCTGCTCCTGTTACTCCGGCATGTTTAATCCTACATCCCAAAATTTAACCCGCCTTCTCCTTAAATATAAAAAAGCATTCTTACTCTGCTACAAGAGTAGTAAATAAAACGTTATTATTTAAGAAGTATATTACCACCACACAACTACTTCAAGATCGACTGGTCTCTCTTCTAAGTGACACGCAATTTAAACAGTGTAATATGAACAGCAGTCAAAAGAAAGAAACAACAGGAGACAAAAACCGTTCCCTTTGATTCTCTCTCTGTTTAACTGTTTAGAATGAAACACTGAAAACCCATCTTTAACTACAAAGGCAGCAAAAACTCGAACCGTTATCGCTTATTCGAAACCCGTTCAATTACTCATTCATCACTTCAACTGCCCTTCGAAGTTTCCGCCTGATTAACTTTAGCAGGTTAACGTAGGTTTTCCCGTGTCTCATTATAATCAATTATAGCTCATTCTCTTTGTTTTCTCTTTCTTTTGATCAATTCTACTCACTTTACATAATATATCGTATAATAATGGAAGAGGAGACCAGTCGGTCTTGAAACAGTCGCGAGTTTTCAATATATTTCAAAGGTTATAGCCGATGTTTTATCCACAATTTGGAACCAGTTTAATATTATAAACTAAAAAGAGGTCTCTGTTACATAAATAGATAACTTCATAACAACATATCAGAAATTAAAAACCCACTTACAAAACCTTTAAATTGAACGAATAACAAACGCTTCAAAACTCTTCATACGTACGTACCTACAAACGCGCTTGCACATGACAGCAAGTAAAGAGGCCCCTGTGACTCACTCCCAGCGTCTCAGAAACGACTTACCCTGCCTCTTGAATTAGCGTACCAAGTCCTCACGGACACCTCAAGTCTTTCTAGCGAAGGAAAATCAACTTCCAAATTCAGTTTTCACGTTGGAGGTTTCATTAGATGGATAATTGCCATTTCTTCTGCTTCTGTGCTTTGTATTACTTCGAGGGTAACCAAGAAGAAAAAGACATTTCTAACGAACTTAAAAGGGCCACCTAAATCTTGAGCACTGACAATCGCAAGGGAAGTTGAATCGCTTTAGTTCCAAATCTGCCCCTTTACCCAGATACCTGGAATTTACTTATGATAAGTTAATAGCCTCATACTGAAAAATGTTCCCCCTTCTAATGTAATTAGTTAGATGAACAGTAATCATACTCACGCGTGAGGATAGAGGGAGAGTTTTGAGTAATACTACGGATTGCATCATGTTATATCTGATATTATCTTCAAAGCTCAGTGCCGTTAAGCCTTTGGGGTAAACGGAAAAGAAATTAAAATCTACGTCGCTTTGTATACACCACACTCTACACTTCTGTATAACCAGACAGAGACCAAATGAGACACTCTCTCTCTATCTCTCTCTCAACCACACACATACACATAATGTGATTTAAAACATACAGTAACATACTAACCACAATATATTGAATCAATGTATGCTTAAAATTACGTAACGAACAGATTGAAAATCTACGGAAGAGAAGAGTGTAATCTGTTGCAATACATTGGCAGCACAGCTTTCAAACCCATTCTAAACCTATTTTTTTCTCTTTTAATGCCAATTACCGATCACATCCATGGGAAATAAAAACGTGAACTGATAAAATTCTCCATTCTTTTTATCGGCTTTATAAAAGTGGTTGCTGTCAGTTCCCTCAATAATTTCAAATTGTGAAGAGAGCGTATTCAATTAAAATCCTATATTTTCTACTATGCTCGCTCCGTGTCGAAGGAAAATGAAATCGAAAATGAGGAACGGAAATGATTGCCGGTCAACATCGGGCTGAGATGGATGTTGGTCGTACTGTGGACATTGCTAATCAGGATATTTCTACATCGACGCGGTTCCATGGTAGGTAAATGGATACTAGACAATAAAGGCAATATTCTGGTATATAATATGGGAACGAAAATGAATGCTAGACAGATCAATTTCACTGCAAAATTTTAGAATCAAACTTTGCACATGTGTTTGAGACAATAAATGTACATGGAGGTATCGCATGAAATCTTTTTGGCAACGTGATAGCATTATCAAAAACTAATTAGTTACATTTCAAAAACTCAAAAGTCAGTTATCATGCAAAGCAATGGAAGAATCAAAAGATGAATACCGCCATCAACTCGGCATTTTTCACGTTACAATGATTCCAGCAACACCAAATTACACTGCCATCTGCAACCAGCTACAGCCGATACGCACTCTATTGGATCGTATCTCCCAGCCGAAATAAGCGCTGTAGGATATAAGTGAGAGAGGATAGAAATTAGAATTTTGTTACAGTTTTAGAAACAACGGTATGAGAAGTTTAATTAGAAATATACAAGTCCAAGGAAAATTGTTACATTGATTTCGATGATCTGCGAGAAAAGATTTATGGGAGATAAGTGAAGCTACAGAATTTTATTCTGCACCGCAAAAAGCATAAATAAATAAGTAAATAAAGGCTGACAATATAAATAATTAAACAGCAGTACGGTACATCTTCCATTAAGAATGAATCCATGATTATAAACTATCTGGAAACACAACTGCAATGGTCACAGACGCCGAATGTTGCATCAGGTGAAGGTCCGGTGAGACCGACTGATTTATTATAGCTACTAAAGCTGGCGTCACAACACCTAGGTTATTGACGCCGCAATAAATTTTAAAAAAGGAAACTAAAAATAAATACAGTTTTAAAAATAGTTTCATATGACAAGTGCCTCAACATAAATAAACAAACATACATACACATTTGTATATATATATATATATATATATATATATATATATATATATATATGTGTGTGTGTGTGTGTGTGTGTGTGTGTGTGTGTGTGTAATCATATCGAGAACACAGTGAAGAAAAGCGGAGTAACCTATGAAAAGAAAACTACTCTTTTACAGAGGCCATGATTCTCAAACCCGTTTACAAACAATCTCCAGAGCGTAGCAAAATTTCCTCACTCACAAGTTGATCAGCCAGGGTTTTTCTTTCAATAAAATGCGACCAATGATGAGATTTTCTGGCCTGGGTATATAAATGTATATGTATATGTATGTATGTATACAATACACATATATACATATACATACATACATATATATACTGTATATATATATATGCATGCGTATATGTATTACTCAAACAAGATATTTACATAAAAACACCGTCGAATGTAACTAATCCGTAATATGTTACCAAGTTAGAAACGCTCTAATAGCTGTGCTAGTACAAAGGTTTAGATTTATAGCTTCATAAAACGTCATCATTGTGGAGGAATACAATAAAAATGGTTAAAATTAATAAACACGTCCACTTTACCAGCAGGGATGTCCAAAGGCTAAGAAACTTCATAAATAACAGACCTACAAAAGAAACGAATAACGACTGTTTAGTAACATTAAAATGAAACAAAGGCAACTAAATTATATTTTATATATATATATATATATATATATATATATATATATATATATATATATATATATATATATATATATATATATATATATATATATATATATATATACAGGTCCTTGACATATATACCGTAGTTTCCGTTGGGTGTAAACTTACTCTCAAAGTTAAGTGCATTCGACATTAGGGATGTTTGTAGCCTAACATTCAAGTGTATGTATGGATATATGTGTACGTATATATATATATATATATATATATATATATATATATATATATATATATATACATATATATATAAGGTTCCTAGGCTTTTCGCAGTGTGTCGAAAGGCCTAGCAACCACTCCGTTTTTCCACTTTTCCTTCCTGGCATTTGCCTTTATTTATCATTCTTCAAGTTCCATATCTTCGTGAATCAGTTATACACACACACATATATATACATATATACATATATATATATATATATATATATATATATATATATATATATATATATATATATATATATATATATATATATATATATATATATATATATATATATATATATATATATATATAATCAAAAATCAAATCCACGCGTGACTTTTATATATATTCTTGAATATCAAGCTGCAAACATCCCCAATGTCGAATTCACTTAACTTTGAGAACGCGTTTATAACCAAAGGGAACCACGGTGTATATGATAAGTCTTTCGAGCCATTTTCCTATCTCCTTGCCACAAAACCATAATCTATGTGATGAGAAGGGTTCCCATGACCCTCCCCTCCACCCTACTTGCCCACCGCTCTACTGTACATCACTCACTTTTACGAATTCCGGCTACTTGACAATAACTACAGAGTCCTTTGAAAGACACAACGCGGTCAAAAGAAATGGCAAAAGAAAAGGATTCCCACTGAAAAATTAAATAAACAAAATCATGATTAACACAGTTGTTGGTATTTGGATGCTTCTCAGCCTCTGTTGTCTTGATGGACAAAAACCTTATTTAAATAAGTTTACAAGTTACCGAAGTTGTTCAAGAGCCGTTACGATCTCAATTTAGGGAAATCTTCTTCTATGTACCTTTCATCAGTTAAAGATATTAGCAAAACATTAAATATGTATCCAACTTCTCACTTGTAATTACAACTAGTTAGCGAAATCCCTTGAGGTTAACTTAGTGTGATCCATTATTTTAAGTAACCGAACAGCCAAACTTCTCGCCTTTACATGAATGTCTAAAAACGAACTCATGCACGATGCACACGGACGAAACGAGAGAGAGAGAGAGAGAGAGAGAGAGAGAGAGAAAAGCCATAACACTCAAAATGTAATACTGCGATTTAAAACGCATCGCAAAACATCCTCAGAAATCACGAGTTTCATCTAATTAAATACTTATGCAAATTGCTGAGATTAATCGGCGACCGAAAGCAGGGACTCTAAATTAGCCCTGAAAATAACAAAAAACAACTAATGCTTTTAATCAAATTCCATCTCCGATTCTTTCTTTAATAATTCATTTGTTAAATTTCGTTTTATTAACGTTACTAGTTAATTACAGAATTTAATGCATTCTAAAATCATATTACCACTAACAGTTCTAGGCCACACACAGCCAGCCATTCCACATGAACTATATTTATTTTACTCTGTCTCTCATTATACTGTAACTGCACCATATATGCACACACACACATACACACACAAACACACACACACCCACATACACGTCTGTCTTTCTAAGCGGTATCCCCGAGAGATCCCGCTCAAAGGTGGAACTCAATCCTTCAATGAATTTGTAATAGTTAGTGGAAATTACACAGTCTAGCGGTGGCTGTTGTCTCTGAGCCATTTTAGTGATATTCAACCCCGACATCTCTTAAAGTTCGTTTGCTTCCAATAAACTAAGTAAAATCCTAATGAAACTTATTTCTTGCAGCAAAAAAGCTATACATAAAGATAAGCACGCATCTTCCTAAACAATGTTATGTATCTCACACCTGAGCGTGGAGGTAATTAAGACTGACACTACTGAAAGCTGTTCTGAAGGGAAAGCACAAGAATTTTGGGGAACACCCTTATGAGCCTGATGAAAGATGCAAAGATGAAGTTATTGAAACTCGCTCACAGAGGTTAAAGTGTTTTTACTTCGTCCGATTCATTTTCGGAAGTCAATTCACCTACATTATTGTTACATCACAGAGCTCGTTTCTTAATATAAATTGAAATTTGTTTAAAACAAACTATACTTATCCTTTAATGGAATGATAAAAGCACCACAAAAATCTCTCAGTCTCTTTCAAATATACAAATACTCACATGACTGAAGATACACATATTCACATTTCTTATAAATATATACATATATAAACAAGTACATATATATAAGAAATGTGAATATGTGTATCTTCAGTCATGTGAGTATTTGTGTATTTGAAAGAGACTGAGAGATTTTTGTGGTGTTTTTATCATTCCGTTAAAGGATATGTATAGTTTGTTTTAAACTAATTTCAATTTATATTAAGAAACGAGCTCTGTGATGTAACAATAATGATGTATATGTGGGTGTGTGTGTGCATGTATATACATACATATATACATATATATAATTATTTATGTAAATACACAAACACACACACATATGTGTGAATGTGCTTGGTTTGTGGTTATACGCTCATGTTAATAAACATTCTTTATATTTACGTACAAGAGAGAGAGAGAGAGAGAGAGAGAGAGAGAGAGAGAGAGAGAGAGATACCCTAAGAACTGAATATCTGCATGAGAGAAGCAGACCATCAAGACGGCATCGCCGATTCTTTTGGGAATCCAGTAATGAAGCCCTTAAAGCAATAAGGATGTTATGAGGGGTAATCAAGAGACCTGTCAAGTGGCAAAGAGGCCTCAAGTAACCCTTATATATACCTCACGTTCCACTCTACTTTCTCTTCAACAGGGAAAAATTATATGAGAAGGAGAACGTCTTCGTTCTGGCAGTCCTTTGGTGATAGTGCAGCTATCACCAAAGGGAAGAGGGGAGGGGAGAGGGACGACATACCTAAATTAACATTTGATCGCGTGCTCCAGTGTGCAAACAAACAAACAAACAAACGTTTCAGTTTCAGTATTATATAGATGTATATTCAATCAGTCATACTTAAAACACTAAATGTATACCAATTCAGAATATATATATATATATACATACATACACACACACACACACACACACACATATATATATATATATATATATATATATATATATATATATATATATATATATATATATATATATATATATATATATATCACTAATACTAGAAAACACTACACGCATCCGAATTCAGAAGGTTAAATAGACAAAGATCACGTCTGAAGCCACTTGGAATTGTCAATTACATAAGTAACACCTTACGTAAAGACTAAATATAATTCAAGAACACTAAAATTACTACCAAGGCAACAATAATACATTTACACATATTTACGGGCGTAGAGAAACCATATTAATTTCATTTACAAGCAACGTTCATAAAAATAAGCCATACAATGGAGGAGGGATAAAATGGAGAGACAGGTTAAAAGGTGAAGACAAAAGATACAAAAATAACCGGTCATTTGCAGCTGGTCCTACAAATATAAAAACCAGAGCTTAAAAATTAAAAGAAATGAAGGAAAAATCATTTACATGAAAACCTAAGAAAAAGGGAAAGAAATTTTTTCTTCCAAATGAAAGCTCAAGAGAAAATACAACGAAAAACTTTGTGAACGAAAACTTGGGATATTTTGGGTACAATGCCTCAGAGAAAAGAATAAAAAAAAAGGGGGTAAAGTTTTTCTTAACTAACGGCCAAGAAGAATAAGAGAACAGCCTCTAGAATGAAATAACCATAAAAGGTGACTGGAAGAAAGAATTTTACGCAAAAATAGCGTCAGGTTCACAGAATGAAAATCCTACTACTTTTATTTAACATGAAAAAAAATCTCACTAAACATTCGCTCTTCCCTCCGTTCAGGAATAAAATAAACTAGACTTGAATATCTAGCAGCTAGTATCTATGTAATGTATAATCTACAGTATTAAATATTTATTAAATTTCAAGACTTTAAATTTTCAGAGGAGTGCAAACACAGGAATAAAGAAAGAAAGGCGGTCTTTTCATTAACTAAGATCCTCCACAGGCAAAGAAGTGATAAAACACGTTATTTCGTGAAAAGTAGTAGACATCTAGCCGATGTAGGGAAATTATGGGCGAATTTAGGGTTAAAGAGAGAGAGAGAGAGAGAGAGAGAGAGAGAGAGAGAGAGAGAGAGAGAGAGAGAGAGAGAGAGACTTATGCATTCACTGATGAAATTGATTCTTCTCATTGCCCAATTATGATTTCCTGTTTGCCAGTATGATCGCTTCACTATGCTATAATCAATCACAAGAGCTAGCTAATTACTAAGGCTGTTCCTGTCTTTTCTTAGCTTTTGGTATTCGAGGGCTTCCTTCGATCCCAATATTTCCAGAAACAAGCTTTAATTCTTTGATTTCCTTTAACTTATCTTTGCATTCAACTGATAATAAATACAAAGAGAAGATTCTTATATATCTTGAAATTTTTTAGTAAATAATCTGCAGACACCAGAAGGTAACCAAGAGAACTATACATTTGGTACCGATGGCACGTGCTCTGTGAAATTCCGTCAGTCATATCATTCATTTTTTTTTTGGTTTTATTTATACATTACAACATTCCTTACTTTTAGTTTACCTACAGCAAACTAAATAATCTGGCAATATTTATTCGACCCAAAACTTAGCAGAATATCATCAACAATAATAATCCGCAACTAATTACGTTACTATGTCAAATTTTTCTGCTCACTGTGTGCATTTTCTTGGTAACGAGTCATATTTTCTTTCTCAGTTCTGCAGATAATCAAAGAGAAAGCCGACATTATTTTGGCCATCAGCCACGTCCTAATACACGTCATCTGGACAAAAAATGATACTATAAAAGTTACCATGTCTGCAGATGTCACTGTGGCGTGATCTACAGCTTTTATTAAGTAGTATATTTGGAGCATCAGCCCGCTCCCCAACACTACTATTCCTGGTCTGAATAACTTGGGTCCGGAAAATTCGAACATTTCTCTGCATTTTTCTGTTGTGTTTAAATTATGCTATGTTGGCCGTGATAATTAAAATAATACCATTAAGAACATAATGAAGAACGTTTTTACGTAATACTGAGATATAAACACATATTTATAAATGTGTAAGTGCAATTCAAATGAACATCACAGACAACATTGAACGACAAAAATAAGAGGTAAAATGTTACCGAGTTTTAGGTAAAAACAAAGAAAGAAAGAAACAAACAAGCGATCATGACAACCTTCTACCAGAAAAGCACATTACCTATCATACAAAAGAACAAGAAAAAAAATGACAATACCGATTACCATATTCGATTTCACATTACGACCGTAAAACGAAGAGAGCCAGAAAGAGCTATCAAAGTTGGGGGAATGGGAGGATATTCATGCATACCCAAATTCTCAAGCAGCATGACTAGGCTCTACGCGTATCTTCCACTAGAAGAATAAAAAAGGAGAAAAATGGCAAATGTCAGTGATCATATGTAAATTACATTGGCTGTAAAAGAAGTCACGCACTGTGAGCACTCTTTGTCGGAAACGAGTCTAAGCCCTAATGCCCGTGAGAAGTTCTCCAATTATAAGGATGAAAATTTTATCTTCAATTAATATCAAAATAGTGAGTGTGGTGTGAGCAGCTAGAACAAAATCAGCTGATTTTTACTAGACGATTAAATCCCAAGTTTCCATGCTCAAGCAAGTTCAGGAAATGCAAACAACAACGGTGAAGAATTTTATAGCTAATGTAGCAAACAACTGGTGATGAAGGTTACAGTCTCTCTCTCTCTCTCTCTCTCTCTCTCTCTCTCTCTCTCTCTCTCTCTCTCTCTCTCTCTCTCTCTTCCCTTTACAAATATCAACGCTCCAGTAAGCATTGTATGGATTTACACACCCCTTTTAGCCCAACTTGCAAAGCCTCCAAGTGACAACCGCAGAATAATAGTTTTAAAACTTGCAATGGAGAGGGGAGAGAATGAAAATAGCCTCTTGCCAATTACGAAGCAAGAGGGAATTATCAAATTAATTGTGCCTTTCCCAGAACACCACTCCATCTAAATGCTTTCAATATCGTACCTTTCAGTTCCACCTCTCGCTCCTTTATTGCGTTGGAAAATGGGGGAAGCCGAGTCCCTCTATCTTTGTAGTAGAATTGCTCTATTTTTCTTTTTTCCAAAGTGTGGGATTATGTTGCGAAAGTGCTTTCTCTCTTTTGGTCGGTCAGCAATATGTAGCTGTCAAAATCGGGCATAATTGAACAAATTCATGGAATATATATAAATCTTTATGCAGAAAAATTTTCTGATAAAGTCATTATTCTCTATAATATTACAAACATTTTTATGTTTCTGTCCCTCAGCTTCCCCTATAATAATAACATAGTCTTTTAACAGTTGTATGTAACATCTTATCACATGTGAGCATTTTAATCTATGTAAGATAATTAGACAAGACTAAGCTTTGTTAGGCTAGTTCCATGGGAATGTGTGTGTGGAGTACGTACAAAATGAACTAACAGAAGTGATTATTCTTATTTGAAGAAACCACCTATCGACTGTTTCGAGACAAGACGCACCACTACTACATGTATGAAACGATATCAATTTCACTGATTAGTTAGCTGATTACTTTTCTATAACGCATGTTGTTCCCGACTCGGAAAACCACCTTTCAACTAATCTATTGAAATTTATGCTTGTTTGATTAATTAGATGAGCGATTTTAATAAAATTTATTACTGAAAATGAAAATGCTCTTCGTATTCTGAAGAAGAAATTTGCTTTTAAGAGGTTCTACAAGAGCCGAAACAATGCTATAGGGCGAAATGACATATCCAGATAACGTCAATTTATCGTTACTATGCTCATAAATCATAAGGCTAAAACACTGGTTAAAAATCTATTCTGATTATTATTATTAAAGTAGTTTAACCAGACCACTGAGCTGACTTCCAGCTCTCATAGGGCTGGCCCGAAGGATTAGATTAAAATACTAGGTCGCTAGGACCCAATAGATCATTCGGTATAATGATGAATGAATTAAAATGAGATTAAAACTGCATATAGGCACATCCTCTCATACTGAAACACATACATACATACATTTACTCAGACTTCCTTACATACATACTAAAAAGGTATATTCTGAATGACAATCACTGACACGTTCAGGAAATCACTTAGTAGATGAGTATCCTCGAAAAAAAAAAATATCACCAAGGAATCAACCGAGATTTGCGAAAGAGTAAAGCTCTGAACATTCAGCAGCCTTCAAGAGAAATCACATAGTGCCATCCAAGCGAACATTCATGGCATGGGCATGGACACATCTACGCGTAAATCATAGGGGAAGGGATGCAACTTTCATTAAATCTTTGTAGGGGACAAAAAACTTGCGGTGGCAAATTTTCTTATTTGTCCTAGAGTATAAATAATTATTAAAGCCCTTTCCACAACAATTCCTGATGAAATTGATGGGGAACCCATACACAAAAACGGCAAAGGAAATTCCCCACTATCCGCTGGCAATAACAAACGAAGCAATACACCAGCGATTTCGTTGATACCAGTTACCCTCCCAAATCACCAGTAATGGATCTTCCATATATATATATATATATATATATATATATATATATATATATATATATATATATATATATATATATATATATATATATATATATATATATCACATAAACCATTGTTCTGTTGCATAAGAAGAGTTACTAAAAGGACCTCATTCAAACTGGATGGTATCTAATGGAGTATTTATTCAGAAAAAGTTACAAGCTTTCTTGGACAAACAGTCCACATTATCAAGTATCCGTACACTCGGATACTTGATAATGTGGACTGTTTGTCCAAGAAAGCTTGTAATTTTTTCTGAATAAATACTCCATTTGATACCATCCAGTTTGAATGAGGTCCTTTAGTAATATATATATATATATATATATATAT
>NC_089745.1:26430960-26455960 GCF_040412425.1 Macrobrachium rosenbergii | reverse complement strand
ATATATATATATATATATATATATATATATATATATATATATATATAGGCTTCTACGCTTATAATAACCATCTGGACTGTATGTACGAAAGAACTTGCGTCAAATAAAACCAATCAGCAGCGTCCCTCCTTCAGGATGCGTATTAAAAAAACCAGGTCAAATAAATCCATGATTTTCCAGTCTTCTCTACCTGGCTTCCTTCTCCGTCTGTTCTACTTTAATCAACGACGGTCATTAACCTTGCAGTATAAAAGAAATTTCTGAAATAAATTTACCAGCGGCAGCTTTACCACGTTTGACATTCAGTACACCAGATTCAATTAATTAAGACTCATGTGTGAGAACACCGTTTGGTTCATATTCGTTCACATGTCTGAGCTGTAAAATCCTTTTGGTTGTCAAAAATGCACATAAAGCAAGAATAGATTATCATATCTCTTTCTAGCAAGAATAGATTATCACAGATTGAACATGATCTAAACTAACGAAAGCAGAAATTCATATTTTTCAATGTAATACCTGAACCTCTCACTGAATTTTTTGATTGTTAAATTCTTATATAGTCCTTCAACTACATATACCCAGAGAGACAGAATCATGGATTTTCATTATTTTCCCATTATTCTTGTTTCTTTGACGAGCTCTATACATAAGCATCACGAAATGCAAGCTTAGATGCTTTAGACATTTTTTTTCTAAAGAGAGAAAACTGAAGGAACGCTATGAATCCGGAGACAATAAAGACTGTCTCTTCTCGTATATATGCAACGTCAATGCATACACTGAGTCCTGCCCTGTTTAGTTCACTTTTTCTCTAGTCCACCAGGTATTTCATGGAAGACTAACAATCAGTTGCCCCTTTCTCTTTCTTCTCATCTCAATGCCTGACTGTATTGAAGCTTATATTGCCCTATTTCCTTTACAATACCGTAAAACTCCGTAACTTCAAAGGGAATAAATTTCTCGTTTATGTACCATCACAATATAATCCAGGGTCCACTCTAAAGCGACTTTTAATACAGCATTCAATACTTTTAATGATGACGCTTATCTTATGACTCATGTGAGTGGCAAATTAAAGGAGATAGACAGATATACGCATAGATATAGTGGTTCGGTGATAGAATATTCTCCCTGAAATTCCAAGGTTTGGAATCCTTTCCCAAATTCTTTCTTTGATCCTTTTCAGCCTCCATCTTTCAAGACAGCTGCCCGATTCTGCTTCTCTTCTCATTTCATCTCGCCTGAACTAGATGAGGGATTTTGGCTGCCCTTCCCATAGGCCTTTGCCTTTAATACAAGACAAGGAGAGAGAGAGAGAGAGAGAGAGAGAGAGAGAGAGAGAGAGAGAGAGAGAGAGAGAGAATCCTTCTAGACAAAAAAACCATAGCTGCATAATGTTGAATGACTTCCTATTTCCCTAAGTCTTTCTTAACCATAACGTTTTTCATAATCACCTCATCGGTCATGGATAACAGACAGAAATAAAACCAAAAGAGGAACAATGTCATTTTTTCAACGCACCAGCGATTCATTGTTTACTGTGACGCAGAAAAAGTACTGCATTCACGAAGAAAAAAGCTTTCCATGCCATAATGTTCAACCAAGGACCTACTTCACACAGTAATATATATATATATATATATATATATATATATATATATATATATATATATATATATATATATATATATATATATACATATATATATATATAATTTTGTATATATGTACGTGTAAATATATATATACCGGTATATATAGATAAATAGATAGATAGATAGACATATAAATTACAGGTCTGCCCCTCTTCCATCCTTCCAATGGCTATTCCACGTAAGCAACACAAACGCAGCAACAGCCGGCAGCAAAAATGGTCGAAAATAAGCTCATCTACCTGAAAACGTCACTGCTGCCTACCGACGTCGTCAGAGTTGGCAACAACACAAATTGCACAACTATGTCACGTGACTATCTGAAAAACGGTTAGATTAAACAGCGATTGCACAAGAGGTGTAAGACTTGAAATTAAAGAAAAGAAAAGAATGAAACTTAATTCAACTTAAAATATGACCTTGATTTTACTACTACAAAGGTGAAGTAATTGATGCAAAATGTTTTCTATCTTTCTAAAATTAGGTTACTTAAAGGGTGGTAATGATTTCTTCTATGCTTAGAATACGACCAGGCGAAAAATGGAAGGCAGCAAGTAAATACCAAACTGCTATTTGATATTTACTGTAACATCCACTTAGTACCACCTGTAAAACACTTCTTGCAGACTTGTAAGCGCGTCGTCTGTTCATTTGAACACCATTTGAGATCTTCCTTGCCATCCCTTCTGTGAACCATTGTCTGTTATTTTTACTACCAAATATCTCTACGAATTAACCATATTTTCTTTATAGTCTTCTATTGCCCGTGTTTGCATTCATTACTAAAATTTCCTGACTCACGTTTACCCTTCTTACCTTGTTCTTCCTCATATTCCCAAACAACTGTCTCCTCTCCCAGCCATTCCACATTCCATTCACTTTTTATACTGCACACCTTTGAATCTGCATCGACGGCTTGTCTCTAACTTCTTGTATCACTCCATCTATAGGCTAAATATATTTGACAGCCATGGATACGTACCACACTTATCTCTGACAAATCTATGCATGAGGTCAGTCACTTTCCTGTCTTTATATTCTAACAGACGCTTCATTCATCAAAAAATTGAATTTCTTTCGAAAACAAAAATCAACCTCCAAACCATATCTCCTCACTAACATCCATGAAGAGGCCCTATAGGTTTCACATCATGTACAGTTTTTCCCTTTACTTCTGAGTATAAATGTGTATGTGTATATATATGTGTGTATATATATATATATATATATATAATTATATATATTTATATTATATATATATATATATATTTATATATATATATATATATATATATATATATTATTATATATATATATATATATATATATATATATATATATATATATATATATATATATATATATATATATATATATATATATATATATATATATATAACACATATATCTACGCACTAACATTATCCTCTTCGGGTACACTTCAAAACAATTTTGTAATTTATATCTTAAAACAGCAAACTATTCCGACAGACTAAACACTCAATGAGACCACAAAGAAACAGTAATAATAGCAACTTACCAAAATATGGAAGCCACCGCAATAAAAGCAGGGGAATAAAAAGCTACAAAGACAAAAATTCACAGAGAAGATGGTGAATAAGAGATGAGCTCCCCAACATTATGAACTTTGCTTTACCAGGAGCTATCACACCGCATAAATCTCTCGCTTATACCCAGAGCCATTTTCATAACAGATTCTTTTCTTCTTCCAAGGCCACGCCGGAGGTGCTATCTTTCAACTCCTCTTCCTGGACATCTTATTAAAAATATTACTGTTCGTCGAAAGTGAGCAGTGAACTCCTGTCTGGTTCACCAGCATCTCGTCGCTATCGGGCCTTCTTGCTCTAAGTTGCAAGTAATGTTTTATAAAACTCTAATTCCGTATTCATTCCATGATTATTATGCTACTTTGATGTACGATCCACCGCCGGAATTTTCAGTTTTGCTATTCTATTTGTATTTTACTCGCTTTCTTTGTGTCTTATCATGTTGTTTTGATAAAGGATTGCGTTATTTAGTAATTTTCAGTCTAAACACGTTATTAACGCCTTCTTTTACGTTATATTTGTAATTGGCGCCTCTCTCTCTCTCTCTCTCTCTCTCTCTCTCTCTCTCTCTCTCTCTCTATATATATATATATATATATATATATATATATATATATATATATATATATATATATATATATATATATATATATATATATATATATATATTTCAATCCTCTCGCTACTCAGCCATAATTACACACTCCTCGATTGATCCACGACTTCTTTGTATCTCTCTTCAACTTTATCATGATAACTGGAAAAATAGCAAACGCTAAAAAACTTCTGTGACATGATGGCCATTTATGTTTCCCAAACATGTTCAAGGTTACTAAACTTACAACAAGCCTTGAGAAAATGCCATCCTGACTGCAATTAAGACGTCGTTGGTAATGAAAATTAGAGGCACTCGTGAAAGCCAAATGAGACCATTTCACAAGCAAGTACATTGGAATTGGAATTGAAACTGGAATATAAAATTCAGGGCAAAGACCCAGGGCTAGGACACATGAGGTCATTCAACGCTGAATATAATGTTGAAACAACTGTTAGAAGAGGGTGGAAATTAAGATTGAAGAAAGAGAATAAGTACGGAGGTATAGTAGAAGGAATGACAGGAGTTGTAGCGAAGGGCTGGTGGTACAATGCAAAGAGACTTAAGCAATGCCTACAGTGCACCGCCTGAGATACAATCATGGCACTACCTCCCAACAGGGAGCAATTGTCTATCATCTTTCCCGCAGGATTATTGTCCTTGGCATGGCATGGCATGCAGTGGAATAACACTTTGTTTACAATCAAACGTTTGGACAGCAATCAAAACAATTAATTTCCAGAATTTTCCCTCAGCTCCCTCGCCAGTCAAAATACTCGCGATTACAAAGTTCATTAAACAATTTCTTTCTGAGACGAAGACGATTTAGCAATCAGCCTCATCAATAATTAATGTCTTTTCCAATTCCGTTCAAAGAATTGCCGCTTTGGCGAGTCTTTTTCAGTTACATCCTTCGCGGTGCATATATGTTCCGAGCTACACCTCACCCACTTCTATTTGGCTGGTAGTAACAACACATGAAAAAAAAAACAAATTTATAAAATATCACCAAGAAAAGCTATATATACTGTACATAGCAAATATAATTTAACAAAATACCAAGTTGAAAATTCACCGAATAAACTCCCAAAGCACAACAGATAAAATTCAGATTCACCAGCGTCGACAATTCATTCTTCGAAAGAAAGAGAAAAACTCGGCTATTCAAAAGAATTCCCTCTTGGGATTCTTCCCCTCGCACGGATGCGGAGGGGGGAAAAAAAGGAGGGAGGAAGGGCTGAAGGTTTTAAGGGATTCTCCACAGGAAGTCGGTGGTCAGCCAACGCCCTTTTTTCGTGGAGAATTCCTAAAACACGAATCAAGCTTCAATATCTGGTACAATTAGCTTCATATCGTCCTTAATTTGACGAACTGGCGTAAACCAATTTCTTCCTCATTCTGAGAAAATAGGCCTCAAAGATTTTAATATTATTCAGAGGTTATTATTGGCTTATCTTTTGAGGAAATTTTGTTGGAAAATCTGATATGTTATACTACAGAGTATCAACAACTACAACAATTTGACTGGAAAACAAAAAAACTTAAAAAAATGGTATACGCCTGCCCGTAAAAACAGGAACGATATATCCGTGCAATAACCCAGTAAGAAAACATGACGAGATAGGATACGGAGACATTATTTTCCTTGAGGATTCTCACAGCAAATGAATCGAATCATTAAACAAAATGACCTTGCTTCTACGGCCATTTCTGACATATATTCTCATTCGAATAACCTTTGTGGTTATTTATTTAAGGGGCAACCGAATATCACAGCAGAAAATACTTTTCATTTTACAAATCTATAATTTAAAAAAATCGTTGTAAATAAATGCAACTACATAATTCATCGTCTTGGCTGCCCTCTAAAATTAGACATACCACTACCAAGTTAACTGGCATCTTAAGCTGCTGTGGAAGCCATAAATCTATAACAGCGATTCGTTTGACTTTCAGAACCAGAAGTTTGCGTAAACAGCGTTCAAATTATAAAATAAAGAATAAAATGCAGTAGAATTTAGTATGAGTAACTAAAGCTTACAATGAAACGAACATTACGTTTTTGCCTAATGCAAGTCAACTAAAAAATATTGTTAAAACTGTAAGCTAAGCAGCGCACAGAAGCCATATTATTAACAAACTACGTTAAATTCGCGTTGTACCTTCTCGTGCCAAGAAAACATTTAATTTTGCAAAACCATATAAAGGCCCAAGCCTTACAAGACAAGCCGTAAGCAGAGGAATTCACTTGTTAAAGAGCATTATTGTACCTATTTTAGGAACAGAATTTTTCTCCCATTTTTCAGGAAACGTGATGAACGAGAAAAGAAGGAAAGCGGAAAATGATGTAGCAAAATAACTACACAATAAAACGTCATTTGTGAAGACAAAACGGAGTTGGGATGAGACAAGAAAAAGAGGTGTAAAATGGTTCAGGAAGAAAAATTAGATTCATGAAAATAATTAATAACTTAAAGTCAAGCAAAGAAATAAAACTAAATCCATGCAACCGTAAACTGATAATGATTAAAGAAACTGCACATGTAGGGAAATCCACAGATCGCTGTTCATTCTGCAATACGCAAGGTACCAAGCTTTCAGAGACAAATTATAAGATAAACTCAAAAGTGCAGACAAATGTAAATGGTGTCATTACACAACAAACAACGAAGCGTTCTAGTGCAACAATCTCAAATATTAGCAAGCATAATGCCTCCCATTGGTCCTTCCTCACCTAAAATAAAACGGAAAGTCGTCCCCATCCGCCCAATAAACAAAGGTCATTCCTTCTCACTTACAATTCCCAATCAGACGGAATTACCAATGCAATCAGTTATACAAAGTAATTTTTTTCAGGAAACGGCTACAGTCATCAACATCCCTTTGGAAAAGAAGGTTGGGTTCCCTTAATGGAAAGATAAAGCCAATTAGATACAATACCAGGAGATAATGATGGTTTTCCATTACAGCGAGCGAAGGCATTACCTCGCATTTCGAGTAATTACACCGAAAGAAATTCGTGAGCGAGTTTCAAGTATATGAGATAATAATAAAAATAACAGAAAAAAGGGGGAAGGCTTCTCGATCACAACCGTAGCGTTTAATTCAACAGAAATAAAATGTTTACTAACTCACTTTCTTTCTCAGGCGTTCTTCAAAGGATTTTAAAAATCGGACCCTTTTACCATCCAGCATATCAGTGGTGTAATATAAACCTCAAAAAATCCCGGATATCAGTGGTGTAATTATAAACCTCAAAACTAAAGACAACTTGAGTGAAAAAAGTAAAGGTAATTTGCTGAAATATGGAAAGCAGTGATGCACTGACACCGCTAAATGAGAGCTTGTCGACAAATATAGTACAGTATTACATGCATGTAAGAGGAAAGACACCCCGTAACCTACATGACATCCATTTACGTATATGCAAATTAACAAGATGAAAAATAAAAACTCTCAGAATGACCTGAAATAGACAAGAAATTGAATTACCTTCCCCAGTTACCTAAAACGTGCTCAGAAGGATAACGTTCAAGTGAACGCTAAGGCAGAAAACTTGGAGTTAAAACAAACAAAAAGGCAGCAGTGAAAGATTCGAAGATCCTCCGGAGTTTTAGGCCTCGGGGTAAAATAAAATCTACAACTTTTTTCACAAACTACGTAAATGCCTAGAAACTTTAAACTAGCTGCAATTTGATAAGGAATATTCAAGTTACCAAAACTTTCTAAGTTTGTCAGTCTAAAATAAAGGTATGGAGCACGACATACATACCGACGAACATACAGACTGTTACGTAAAAACAACGATGGTTTTCACCTATTTCCGAATCCATTCTATAAGAAAAAAAAATCTGTAAAGGTCTACGCATATTTCTACAAGACGCCTTAAGCCTACGAAAACTAAGTCTTCATCACGGAGTAAATCGGAGCACGGCTCTCGTTCTTCGTTTGTTTGTTACGATGCGGCAATACTCAAGAAATACACTGGATTTGATAAATATGGAGAGCGAGCGAACATCAAAAAAAGCATGAACATTTCTACCCAACGTACATGCAGACTTCAAAGAGTTACACAGGAATCACTAATTACAGGTAAGCTAAAATTATTGTCTTCCGTCAATTCTCGGTGATAACAAGCTGAAACTCAAGAACGATCTACTGTTCCGGTCTTTTTACGTGCAATGGAAACACAATGTTTTTTATACTTGAATTTTACAATCGACGACGAAACAAACTTGATTTATCATGATTCTTCTCTGGAGAAGGGATAATCACCGATAAATCAAATGAGTGAAGGAAGTGTTTTGGTGCAAAGATTTAAATGCGTTCAAACAAATTAAAAGGAAATAAATTTATAAAGCTGGAAGCTGAGATCCGTAAGATTAGTTACAAAAAAAAAGGTAAAAAATGCGCCGAAGAAACTTCGGCGCAGTCGAGTTTTCTGTACAGCCACTATAGCATACAATCAAGGTCACCGAAAATAGATCTATCTTTCGGTGGTCTCGGTATAATGCTGTATGAGCCGCGGCCTGTGAAACTTTAACCACGGGCCGATGGTGGCCTATCCTATATAGCTGCCAGGAGCCCTTTAAATAAAATAAAAACTACTGAGGAGGCTAGAGGGCTGCAATTTGGTATGCTTGATGATTTGGAGGCTGGATGATCAACACACCGATTTGCAGTTCTCTAGCCTCAGTAGTTTTTAAGATCTGAGGGCGGACGGAATAAAGTGCTGAGGACAGACAAAGCCGTCACAACAGTTTTCTTTTACAAAAAACTAAAAAGGTAGAACCTAGAATAGTAGCACCCACTGTGTATAACTTCACTTTAGCTGAAAAATAATAGGTCAAATTGAAGATGAACACTTGATAAGAGGCTTTCAAAATATACGGCCAGTGTCCGGTTCTCTCTCATTTGGATTAATTTGCGGCCAAAACACAACAAAATTCTATTTCCGTCATCTTTGGTAAAACAAATTCACTTCCCAACGGAGAATCGGAAGCATGACTATAATAATTTTGAACCTCCTTTTCTTTTTCACCTGAATTATGAATGGGATATTTCCCTTTCTCAGCTGAGAAATATCGACCGTACGAGTTTTTTCGTCATAATTTCATAGGTAAAAATTACACACACACACACACACACACATATATATATATATATTTTATATATATATATATATATATATATATATATATATATATATATATGTATATATATATATATGTATGTATGTATATATGTATGTATGTATAAATGAGACAGTTGTATCGCAAAAATATTTTCTGGTTGAATGGCGATATTACTTATGACGAAAAAAAGATTGCTTACCGTACAAAAATATAGAATTTCTCATAAAATATGACTTGAAATGTTGAAGTTCGCTTTCTAACTGTTCAATAAGCGACAGTAGCCAATATATTCAACATCTACAATTTCCACGAAGAATAAATTTCACTTTAACCTACCAATCCCCTTAACAAGAAATGATAAAACGGGAGATTTGGAGAAACTTACGTTCTCCCTTTCTTTTCACCAACAATGAAAGTTTCTTTTCAAATAGGTTCCGTTGCATGCCCAGGGAATGCTCGGGAAGCAGAGTGCGGACAGGACTGCTACAGCTTCCTCTCTATTAGAAAACAAGATGAGAGAGAGAGAGAGAGAGAGAGAGAGAGAGAGAGAGAGAGAGAGAGAGAGAGAGAGAGAGAGAGAGAGAAAGCGGAAATATACAGTTGACGATAATACCATATTAGCAACCCGTTGCAGCTTGCTCGGATCCAATTTCCCTGTGAGTAATCTTGGTGTATCCAAAGCCACATTTACCGTAAACTGAAAGTATTACTGGGTCACCAGCTTCTACATTTTCCATTAATAAACATAAAAACAATCTACAAGTGTAATTTAAATACAAGGGCAAACATAATATGTACCTGTATACGTATGCATATATGTATGTATGTGTATAAGTGTGTGTGCATATATATATATATATATATATATATATATATATATATATATATATATATATATATATATATATATATATGTATCAATATCAATCCAGGGTAGCGTTTTGTTCTCTATTTTCTCCTATTTATAAAACCTTCAATCAATAAACAGTAACGAACAAATGCTTTGATACGACAGACAAATGTGACACAAACATTTAACAGACAACACAACTAACATACACTCACACTATAGAATAACAAGACTGGAGAATGCAAAGCAGCTACGCTTTAGAGGTCACGCACTTTCATGCGTACTTTTTACAGCAGCGTCAAAATGAGCAAATTGGAAGAGTTAGATACATTTCAGGTTCTACTTTCTGATTCACTTTTAGAAATATATTCTCCGATGATATTAAACCACCAAACTGGTAATTCTTCTTGATAAATAGCTTCTTGACAGCCGTTCCGTTCGGAAAAGATCTGCTGAATTATCTGTAGTCTTTAGTGGTTCTGTTATGTGTTGTTACTCGATGATGCAAATGCTAAGCAGATACTTGCTGGAGAAAACACAGTGCTACGTAAGTGTGTGTGTGTGTGTATGCGAGTGATTTCTTATCAATTACACACTCGTGACCTTTTTATAGTTACAAATATTAAGCCACAAATATCATCCGATATCGAATTCACTGTACCTTGAGAGTAATTCACTATACCCTATGTAAATTTTAAATTATTATCACGATGGTAATTTTAGACACCATAACAAGAGATGCAACCGTTTTTGGTTTCCTGTGCGTGTTAACGAACGCGTTTCAGTTTCCTTTGGGAAAGTGTAGGCCGAAGTCTGAACGGTCTAATATAGAAACTGTTGATATATGGTGATTTTTTAGTGGATTAAATACTTAGATATATGATGATGGTAATACCTCAAGGTCCTTAAGAATTTGTATTTTATTGGCAAGGTATAGCTTAGATACGTTTGGCTTAAGATGAACACTAACAAAAATGTGGTAATTTCGCCGCGAGTAATTTTTTAATGAGGGGGTAGTTTTGTAACAGAATCATTTAGTCAGCTAATATAGAAAATGTCGATATAAGGGGGAAAGGAAGTTACGTTCCCGTATTAGAAAACAATAAACGACTTCACTGAACAAAGACAATAAATCAAAGACGTTATACTTATACGATTCTGCTCTGGGTGTGTCTGCGTATTTGTGTGTGTAGGGGAGGGGGTGGGAAAAAGTCTCTCCCACTTCCAGCCGTAGACGGACCTTTTATCAATTACGTGAAATTCACCGCAGAACAAATCGGAGATTCGTTCTAGATATGATGATGGTAATACCTCAAAGTGCTTAAGAATTTGTATTTTATTGGCAGTGTTTTATGAAGATACGTTTGGCTCAAGAAGAACACTGAAAAAAAGGGTGGTAATTTCGTCGCGGGTAATTTTTTAACGAGGGGGTTAGATCTGTCACTGAAGCATTTGGTGTACTAATACGTATGATGTTCTTGATCTCCAAAGTTATTCCCATAACTACTATTTATTTTTTCTTTTCTTGGATAAGTACTTAGATATGATGATGGTAATACCAAAAGGTACATAAGAATATGTATTTTATTGGCAGGATATTATTGAGAAACGTTTGACTTTAGATGAACACTAAAAAAAAAAAAAATGTAATTTCGACGCGAGTAGCTTTTAAAGATAGATGGGGTAAGCCTGTCACAGAAAATTAGGTCTGTTATTACTTTTTTCCGTGGAGAGAATTGTAAGGTCTGACTGGTGTGGTGGTAAAAGTTATATTTTGAATTACATTGCTTTATGACTAAATGAAAGTAATTCTAATACAGTCAAACGCAACTGTTTAATTTTTTGGATGTACTAAACTGATTATAGGGTTTGCAGTAGAATGAGTTTAAGGAAATCATACGTCTGACAACAGGAAATTGGCAGGCGTCCATCGCAAAAGCAGTAAACAGGGTCGAAGGGAAACTTCCCAGCGACGAACAGCCTGACAACACCTGGAAAAAAAAGGTGGAGCGTCAGGTGAAAAACGATAATTAACCCAGAAAGCACTGAAGGAAAAGGTGACATAAAAACCAAAATTTCATTTGTTTTGTCTGTGTTTGCATGTCTGTCATGGGGTAGGGGTTTGATTTTCAGTTATAAACCTTTCTGGAGTGCCACAGATGCCGTGTGCAAAATTTTGTTTGGGTCTGTCAACCGGTTCAGATTTCTCTGGAATCCAAACTAATATACAAACATTCACTTTTATATATATATATATATATATATATATATATATATATATATATATATATATATATATATATATATATATATATATATATATATAATATATATATATATATATATATATATAATATATATATATATATATATATATATATATATATATATATATATATATATATATATATATATATATATATATATATATACATATATATATACTGTACACACACACACACACACACACACACACACACACACATATATATATATATATATATATATATATATATATATATATATATATATATATATATATATATATATATATATATTTGTCAGGATTTACATTCCTCCCTCCAATTTAGCTGCTATCTAGCTAACTTCTAGGAAAGTTATCATTTCAGTTAGCTTATAGCTGATGCCAATATGGCGGGTTGTAGCCATGAGAATATTTGAACCAGATAATAGCCGTTAGCACCCGAGAGGATCTAGGCTTCCTTACCTCCCCCTAAAATCGTTCGATCCGGGAAACAATAGGACCCCCTTCTCACCCCCATCACGTGAGGTGGGAGCATTTAGGTATAGGGAAGGTCAAATAGGCATATTAATGCTAGGGGCCAGGTAGGATTTTAATCTTAAAGCACTTAACTCTAAGTATGCTTTTCCTCTGCCCTCTTTGCTGGTTGTCATGACATATTTGCAGGTAAGATTGGCCCAAAAATCGAAAACAAGACGCCGCTTGAGAGTGGAGGAAGCCAGTACTAGTCTCAACTTCCTTCTTGACGGATGCTCCGCCATTTCATCCGCTAGCTGGTTGAACCCATCGCCGAGAGATAGCCAATGTCGAGTGCTGGCACCGCAATTATCCAACAAGGTGTGTACCTCGCAAATAGTCAGTAAACCAGCCCTTCCCCCCTTTTACTTAAATTCCTTAAAATTCCATTTCTTTAAACTTTAACTCCTTCCTCCACAAAGCAAGTATCCCTTGTAAGAGTCCTGCCTGCCTCCCATATTTCGCCATTAATGTGCCTTGAATTTCAGTAGAGATCCTGTGCCAATTATCCATTTATCCCTCTCCCCGTGCAACTTAAGGGCAAATTTAGGCTAAGCAATACCAGTGTTAAATTTACTCTTTGTGTGAGTACAATCACGTGTTCATTGTTAAAGCCCACGCAGCTACGATTCCCATATTGTGCCTACGTGATTTCCTTATAATTATCTGCTGGGCTACGTAGTGGTTAATATTTAATTGTGTAAAGTATCCCCATTTATAAGGGGGATTCCATTTCCTTCTGTGTGCCTCCATTGTTAATTCGGGACCTCTCTTTCAGGAGAGACAAGCTGCCCTATCGCACTCCGTGCAGCATTATTTAGCCTGCCACCCCACAATCCTGAATATTCCTGGTCGCAGTCGATACCAAGTCCGTTGTGGCCCGAAAATGTTTATATGAATTATTTTCCCATCCTGGAGTTCAATCTGTTGCAGCATCTAACTGAGACTATTTATTGTAATCGGGGCATGACTAAACCATTTTTATTGTAACTGGAATAATTGTATTGCACGTTGGCCCCCTTATTAATCAGCTTGCTTGTTGTCAACCATTGCATTATTGTTCTATGTGTCCAATTAATGAGTCCGCCCATTGACTATTAGGTAATTTTGTTTGTCTCCTTGTTTCATTGCTAAAGTCTCTGTAAATAAACCCCTGTAAATTTGTAAGAGAATTCTAATTCCAAATGGCAACCTTCCTCCTTTAATTGTAAATCCAGGAAAATCTAAGGTAAGTTTCCAATAACTTTTCCTTTTGCTCATAAGTTGGGCTTTCTTGGTTTTGTGGCAGCATCAATATAGACCTTGTTTCAATTTCTCCCCAACCAAGATGCCCAGTTTATGCAATATATATATATATGTACGCACATGTGTATGTGTGTATTATGAATGAAGGTTGACGTTTCTAAGGTGACCTGTCTACGCTTTGCATGTGGCGCCGTGAGAAATGACTAGGTGCAAAATTGGATGTTTGATGTAGATGGCATATCGCAAACATGTAATAAATAATCTTGGAAAAGAGAGAAACATCAATCTCTCATGTTCCTTATTGGGTGAGATCACCTATTTTACTTGGTCGTCTTTCTCAAAAAAAGTACACATGAAATGGTTTCAAATGATAACTTTCTTAGAGCTTCGAGAACCCGCATATCGTTCTCAAAACTATTCTTAACAATATAAATTTTAAACAGTAACAAAAAACTTGAGAACACTGCAGATTGTTACAGTAATTCCTATATTTCTACACATAAATATTTTTTTTATCTTTATTAAGGAAAATACGGAGAGTTTTCTTAGTTAACGGCAAAGTTTTTATCCGTAAATTGTTTATACTAAGTAGTTTACAGGACAGATGCGAATCTCTTTATTAATACACCATAACTCACACCATCGGTACAAAGAAAGAAATTGTGGAAGAAAAAGATTTGTGGTTTTTTGCTTGCCATGAGTATCCATTTTGTCTAACTTCAGGTAAGGCATCAAGGCATTGCAGTGACATAAGAAGCTATTTGGAAATGCCGTTGCCTTAACCCCTAATGCTATTGTGTGGTGGATTTCTCGTCTCTATCTTCGATACAGTCCAAGTTATTCTAGGATACAAGTCGAAGTAGACAAAGAGTAGTATGACCATTACCAGTAAAATGTGACTCCACCCTTACTGAGGAGTCGTGTTATCAATCAGGAGTACTGAAATGGAAATGAGTAGTCAACTACACGCAAGACCTGAAAACAATGACAAGACATCAAAATATCTTACTAATCTATACGTTATTTAAAAACCTCCCTTTGATATATTCAAGACTATTTTTCTTGAGGTAGTCTAGTGGAAATCACCACCAGTAATGATATCGCAAAGAATATCTTATTCTACGAGTTCAAAAATATATTTTTTTAATGTCAGATTACGATCGACCTATGAATATACAATAGCATCGCTGGGAAATATGATTATGCAAATTGAATTAGCTGGCAATGCAAGCGTATCAGCTAAAGGGATTTTTGTTGGCTCTTTTTTTTTTTTTATTCCAGTAGGGATCCTTAATCTAATACTCTCCGCATTTTCAATATTTCCCATTATTGGCTGCGAGTATCATAATTAAGCCAAGGTAACGAACTTACCAGAAAATCAACAAAGAACTAATATAAAATTTCAATAAAAAATGAATAGAAACTTAGTAGACGTAAACCGGGAGAAAATACAATGTGTTTTCTGCAACAAAACAAGATACTTTATCTCCCTCATTCATATGAAAAACAAGCGAACTTCCATCCTTAAACATTAGGAAACACGATGCTTTTTTCTGTATACCATCTGTATCATAGACAAAACAATGAATCTCATTATGGTCTGGAAGCCACTATATGACCAAAACTAATCTTAAGTCTTCGGGAGAGGAAGATGTATTACTTTACCACAAAAGCATACTCGGGTGTCAAGACATGGGGGAGTATACAACATCAGCAAAACAATATTTCGCGTTGAATAAAGAACATACAGAAGCATCAAACAATGATCTGTCTAAGATGCATGAAACCAATCTCAATGGCATTTGAACGATAACAGTTGTTTTCAAATTCCAGCCGTCGTGTTTCTTTTAGAGCAAAACCGCGGGCAACACATTTTTAACAGAAAAAAAACAAATCTTTAAAATTAAATGCATATTGAATAAACTGGAATATAAATCTGATATAAAAATTTGTTGCTTTAGGAAGTGACCATATTACGGTAAAAATCAATCATGTACAAGAGATTCGCAAAATTATGAGTTCTATGGACCAGCGTTGGTGTATTATTAGTTCTAATTGTTAAAAAAAATATATACATATATACGTGTATATATATAATACATACATACATACATACATATATATATATATATATATATATATATATATATATATATATATATATATATATATATATATATATATATATATATATATATATATATATACAAGGTGAAGCGAAGGGACAGGCATCCTGTACATAAAATAGTTTATTAGCCGAAATTTCGCGTCTAACTTTCCATTCGCGTTTTCGTGGCTGAAACTATTTTAGACACTATAATAATTTAACTTCACATACTTTTATATATATATATATATATATATACATATATGACAAAAGTGAAAATTAAATCCTTTGAATTTTAAAATACGTCAGAAGTGTTTCGATAAGAAACTAAAAGCAGACAAGGACATAACATAACCTAAAAATAGGCGCGCCACGAAAAGAATAAAACGCGAAGAGTAAAGGGCGTCGCATCACTATTCGATGTTCTCAAAAGGTCTTTGAACCAAATTCTTTTTTCAAGCACTTTCTTGGGAACTATACTGCCAGACCGTTGAATAAATGAGAAGAAGATAGAGAGGACGGCGTTATTGACTGGTTCTCACGACGGGTACAAGGATATCGATTTCCGTTCTTTGTTTCATATTGAGGGCATATTTCGAGGGTCTCCTTGCAAATTGTTTCACAAAGCGGAATAAGTCACTCAGGCAGGATCTCTGCACAACCGAATTAATGTGAAATTAGGCCAAGTCACTGACACTTGATCCATGGGATTCATTCAGCACTGCGATGAGCAAGAGGCGAGGTGTAACTGCATAGGCCTTTCTGTTTTACTGTTTTAGCAACCAAAATACTTAAATTACACGTTTTTATCGATAATCTGGGATAAAATTAATTTAAAGGAATGTGACAAAACATGCATGCTCATTTTTAAATAGAAAGCGAGATTTGAAAGATATATTATATTTACTACTGAACATGCATACATACAGTACATACACATTCAATCTCACCTGTGAATAAGACGGCGAGCACTACAAGGCCCAGGAGTCTCAGCTTCACGTCCATCTTGGTAACCAACCACCTCGCCAAGAAAACTTTGTTTATCAATCTTGCCTCACTCGGATTTCCTTCTTTGAGAGTTACGGGAGTGTTAAGGAAGTATAAGAGGGGGAGGAAAAGGGACCGGAGTGGAAGTGAGGAAGAAGAGTAGGATGAGGAAGAGGAGGAGGCAGTTGATAACTTTGGTGTTGGTTACTAGCAGCGATGGTCGTCGTTGGCCGAGAGAGAGAGAAAGAGAGAGAGAGAGAGAGAGAGAGAGAGAGAGAGAGAGAGAGAGAAAGAGGTGGGGGTTGGTGGCGGCGTTGGTGCTTCAAGGAAAACTACCGACCGAGTCTTCCTTCGGCGTCAGTGGGCTTGCATCCTGCCGGGTGATGCATGCAAGCATGGCCAAGAAACACAACGACCAAAGGAACTCCGTTATCTCATCCCTTCCATGCCGATTGTCTCCCAGCATCATCGACCACTGCCATGGTCAACATGGTTCCAATGTTGGAGTCTATAAGTTCTCTCCTTATATCTTGACTTATTTTCTTTCCCTTACGGTCCACTCCTTTCCGTGCTCAGATTATGATGATTTTGTTTTTGCTTTCATTCGCCTTCCTTTTCATTTAGCTCACCTAAATCAAACCCATCCGCGAAATAGTGATAACCGTAGTACCGAAATCGACATCTTCATCATTTTCTTTCTTATATGCAAATAAATTCTTTCAAGCACTTCAACTAAAGCACTTTAGAAACGATTAATATGAGGAAATTTAAAACTTTTTTTATTTAATCATCACTTTTAAAAGACATGCTTCTTCTTTTACTCTATTCAACAAAAAAAAAACACAAAAAATATTATCACTGCACTTTTAGATTAATTCTTTATTAAACTGAGCTTTAAATTTTCTTAACGAAGCACTTTTAAATAAAGCAAATATAAACAATAACGAAGCTATAGTACAGTCTACTAAACCGTCCAGAGCCCCAGAGTTCACCATGAACCTGTAAAGAAAAAGAAGAAATATATTACTAAAGGCATAAACATACCAGGTTATGAGTGATCGTGTAAGTGATGGTTTCCGCCCGAGCAACAGTGTGCCAAAGCTTTATTTAAACATACAGATTCTCTCTTTACTCCTTTGCAAAATACATACATTACGTTATATGCAGCATTTTCTTTTTTATCCAAAGAAAACTATTATATTACGAAAAGTGATGTGTAAAAAAATCTCTTAATAATGTCAGTTGTGCTGTAAACAAGCATCGATATATTAACACCTACAAGGACAACTTCAAAAACACAAAATTGTAAATATATGTTGCTTAACAAACTATACAACCCAACATAATGCAAGACCTAGTAGATGTATGTTTGGATCCAGATGTATGTTTGGATCCAGATAAGAGAGAGAGAGAGAGAGAGAGAGAGAGAGATGAGAGGTCTGAGAGAGAGAGAGATGGGGTCTGAAGCAGTAACATAATAATCACAATAACACCAGTTCTTTAAAGAGTTGGACAAACTCATATTGTGATGAAGGCTTTTATTTTAAAAGTATTATATCAGCAGATAGGGTATCTCCTTTAGGCTTTTAATAGCATTATCCACAGCCGATTAGGTAAAATTACATGTTTATAATGTGAAACGTCATAGGAATTCTGCTGTAATGAGACAACCATTTCGATAATATTAATCACACCCACAAACACCTACACCCAAATATCAATATATATATATATATATATATATATATATATATATATATATATATATATATATATATATATATATATATATATATATATAAAATGGTATTCAGGTGTAGGTGTCAATGACATGGTGTGACCATGTCTTGGCATTAAGACAAAAGTACTGAGAATCTCATTGTTTCACTTTCCTTCGTGACTGTGACTTTGTTCATACATACATTATATATATATATATATATATATATATATATATATATATATATATATATATATATATATATATATATATATATATATATATATATATATATATTTCCTTTCAAATCATGGAGTCCCTCGAGTCAGCAAACCCAAAATTTACATGTCATATTAATCTCTGGAATTATGTTTTATATAAAGCCACTGTCCTGCAGAGTGTTGATTTTTCGCTACGCCTTGGACAAGAAAATATAATTATTGCTTCAAGTAAAGCAAACCCATTTATTTGACTAGACAGCATTTTACTAGGGTTTTTCAGTCTTGTTATATATCCCAGTTGGGAAATTTACAAACTCTGGCTAAAAAAACCAGATAAGAAGAAAGAGAATATGAATTGCAGCTGGAATGGCTAATTGCAGCTGGAATGGCTAAGACAGAAAGAGAAGGAGAAGCATGTGGAAAAGGAGCACCTAGAGAGAATAGAAAGGTAGGAGAAGGAGCAACAAGAAAAAGAGAAGCAGCGACAGCATGAGCTAGCCTTGGCACAAAAGAAGGAAAGGGAGCAACAGTATCAATTAGTCTTGCAGGAGGAGGCCAAGATCGAACAAGCCAAGCATGATACTGCCATGTCACTGGCCCAACACTGAGCTGAAAATCCCGTCCCGGTCTCCACTCCTTCTATTATCTCAAATATCAGCCACCTCATGCCTAAATGAAACGAAGCAGAGCCCGAGTCATGGCTAGATTATGTGGAGTCCCTCTTCTCTGAGTACAATCCGAATGAAACTGACAAGGCTGTGATTCTCGCAAAATGCATAACCGGAGAGGGTCAAGAAACCTTAAATTCTTTAGAAAATAGCAATAAGGAAACCTTCGGGCAGTCAGAAAGGCCGTAGCAACGACATATGAGATTACGCCTGAGCGCTGGAGACAAAGGTGGCGAAGTTTTCCCAAGGAGACTGGCCAAACCTGGTCCGACTGGTCCTATAAAAAGACTTGCGCCTTGCAGCAGTGGATTGACGCTTTGCGGTGCCAGAGGTTTGATGACTTATTCAATTAACTCCAAATGAAGGACTTCCTCTACTATGTACCCAGTCACTTGGCCTTATACATCAGTGAGAAACAGCCAAAACTTTTCAATGGCTCCTGTCACAAGGGCAATGCGTACGAGACGTACAGTCTATCCTCCAGTACCTCCCACAGGAGCATGGTCCCTCCTGACCCACTGCCTTATCAGTCTGACCAAGAAATGGACCTTCTAATCCACCTGTATGTACTAATTGTAAAAAAGTAGGGCACTTAAAAGCCCAGTGCAAAGCTAAAGGGGGAGCCATGTCAAAGCCCCCTCTAAGCAGCACTCCATGCCTACTATAGCCGCTCCTTGTAGAGATTATAGTAAAGTTTACTGCTATACTTATAAGAAATACCAGCATCCCTCGAACTTCAGGGATTGCCCTAGGAAGAAACTTGCTGCCGTTGTTGCTGTGGTGGCCACCCAACCATCCTCTTTAGGACCCCCAGCTGTGGGCCCTATTTATGTCACATCTCCTTGAGGTGGTTATCACGCTCAACAGGTCTCAGCTTTTGAAGACACTGGTGATCAAATCTCCCTCATAAGGCAAGACAAAGTCCCCTATCAGGCCATTATCGAAGAAAACAAGCCTGTAACTATTGAAGGCATTAATAATTGGAGGCTGACACTCCCAACTGTCCGATTGAGGGTCACTAGACCACACAAAAGTAGGATTTAAAAAACTGGAGTAGTCGATGACATTCCTAGAGGCTATGACCTCCTCCTAGGCCAGGAACCCCCTCCTCAGCTCCTTTCCAGGTCAGTCAAGGGTCCTACTCTGTGGGTGCCTCCGTCAACTGCTGATGTTAATTCCAACCCTGCCATTGAGCCGCAGCCAGTGCCTATGCCTGGCCAGTGTAGTGCTCCGACCAGTCTGGTTAGTGAGGGCCCCACAGAATCAGATACTGGTTCTTTGCAAAGTATAACAACATGGATGCCCAGCACTCATAGTCCCAAGGCCGTTAATGTCCCCTCTCTGAATCCAGGGCCTAAGCCTGCCTTAGTGCTAGTGCCAGTGCACAATGCCAATCTCCCTTCAGAAGATCCAAATCTGGCTCCCCCTCTTGTCGACTGGCCTAGCCCCGCTACCATTGTCTGGCCCAGAGGCAGCCAGAAGTTCAATAGGGTCTTTTCCGGATTCCCCTGACCTCAGCGGAAGTTCATTCCCTGGCACAGCCTCGCAACCTGTGCCTGAGTTGGCTCTTGTAACCTGTGAACCTCTAATATCTCCATCCACCTCTTCGACTCCATCACAGTTCCCAGAAGACAAGACTTTGGTAGACAAACCTTTTAGAGAAGTCCTATCTAAGCTAGTCACCCACATGTAGACCATTCTGCAAAAACTAGCAGAACTAGTTGGCCCCATCGGTAGCCCAGTTGTTGCAGCAGCTGAGGGCATACCAGGTCAAGGTAGCCTTCCTAGAGCCACCACGCTCCCATGGCACTTGTAACATATAGCTGTAACAGTGCCTTATCTTATCAGAACAATCCTGGCCCCTTGCCCAGAGATAGGTGCCTAGGCTGTCTCATAACCTGTAACCATAATAATGGGTTGTATTAAGAAAATTTATCTTGTACTTCGCTAAGTTTGTTCTCTAGCACACAGCTGAGGACATGTTCTAGCACCATTTCATTTGCCTTGCATGATACTGTGTATCTTGAATTAAGTTCCTAACCTGTCTAGTATTGCAAATACAAGACCCTTGTAAAATTACTAGCACCCTGCAAAGTAAGTTATTTCATCTCTCTCACATAAAGAGATAGTAAGCTCCCATGGAACTCTTGGCACAGTGTCCCATATAAACAAGAGTATCCTTGGCACCTTCCAAGGTTGCCCAGTTTATCTCTCATGTAGATTGCATGAAAAATTAAGTACAATATGTTAGAGCTGTTCTTTGGTCCTGGCAAGCTGAAGAGCATGTCCTAGCAATCTTAGCATTTCTGTTGAATTTTATTTTTATTTTGTAGCATGTATCATTGAGTAACTAACTCCTGTGTATTTTCATTTTGATAGACTTGTATTATTAACATATTATTAACGTACTTTATGTCCATGTACATTGTCATAGATTCAATGACTCCTTTGCAATTTCAATTATTCTACGCATGTATCTTGTTATCATTTTGGTGCTGCACTAGCTTAGCTCTGTGTGAAATTCAGTTAACTTATTTATGACCCTGAGACAATAGCATTGCCAGTTCATTTTATTCCACAGACAGTACCTTTAAATAAATGCAGACACCCCTTACACTAGTGTTAAGGACATTAACTTAAGTTACCTAGCAAGCTCACACCTCCTCAGGGGATAAGTTAGAGTTATATCTTTTAGCCTGTTTCCATTTGCATGGGCAAGGACCCATTAGGGGGAAGTATTTAATGTAACCAATGCCAACAGCTCACTATTGCAGACCTTCACGCCCGAAAGGGAGTGGAATGTCTGCTGAAAGGGGGAGCTTTTACATTTTACGCCACCAGACCGCTCACTTATAAGACTCTTAGGGGAAAAATACCAGACAGTATGGGTGTAGGTAGATCCACAAGTATTGGAGTCAGAGGAGAGTTTTAGGAATTATCCGACACAACTCTCTTCAAGGGTTGGGCTTTTATGTGTCCTCAAGGAACATGCATGGGATAGGTGGTTGTTCCCCTCTGTCTAAATCTCCAAATTTAATTAGGCTCACGCTGAGTATTCCTCATATTACTGGCTGTAAACCTTCCCTTAATCCACAGGTATGCACCGATGATGGTGCCTGAAGCGATGCCCCAAGCAACATACAAGGCCCTTATAATATGACAGCAGCCTCCATCAGTAGTTCAGTCTGCTCTCGACCACAGGGAATCTGCCCGATAGAGCATCAAGCCGTAGGCTGTAGGACTCACTTTCTCTCACTGGATTGATCGAGCCCATTACCAGACACTGCCCAATAGAGCTTGGATCACGTCGACGTAGAATTGTGTGTCTGCCAGTAGTAACAGGAAGCAGACAGTACATGCCCCGGAAGGGAACTGGTTGGCTAGTGTCTTTTTCTTTGGCTCATTTTTCATCATCTCTCTCTCACATTTCATCGCTAAGGAAATCCATTGTCTCTTCAACTTAACAGCTACTTGTTACCCCGTGTGTACTTCCTTGAACAGTGCATAAAGTAATTCATGCCCCTTGCCATTAAGTGAGTAGAGTACAGAGATTCCCTCCCATCTGTGCATTATTTCATTTCTAGAGGGATATCACTTCTTTAGTAGTCTTATTGGGAATTATTTCTCCTTCAGGAGTGTTATCATTGCAAGTTACCTATGTAGCCGTTCCTCTGTATTCCATATTGCCTGAAGAAACCGCCTGTACTGAGGAGGATAGCACTGCATTGCCGTTTGGCTCATGGACCACTTGCAAGTGGCTAGTTGCATGTACATTATCGAGGTAGTGATGTGTTAATTACCCGTTCATTTAATTACTGTTGTGTCCCTTTTTCTACTTGTTTATTTTGGTGAGATTTATCCATTATTCCCACAGTGAATTTACCATGGTGTTTGTGGAAAATAAACCAGTGTTAAGAAGTAATTTCTCACTTGGCAACTTCCAATTATTAATTTTTCTTATAATTATTCGGTTTGCGGGCTTACGATGGGTTTTGTAAGGCTAAGATTATTAAAAGTAAAGTAAGAAACACAGTCAAGCCCTCGTATATATATATATATATATATATATATATATATATATATATATATATATATATATATATATATATCTATATATATATATATGTGTATTAATAATATGTGTTAATATAAAATGTTTCTGTTTATATAATGAGACGAAATATGACGTTAATATAAAATGTTTAAAAATTTATATCAATAAGACGAAATAGACGGTCCTCAGCTGTATTAATATTAAATTATATATATATATATATATATATATATATATATATATATATATATATATAAATCAATACAACTGAGAACTGCCTGTATATCTCCTGCATTAATATAAACGGAAACGTAAACGGTGAATTACCAATACTCACCATAACTAAAATGGATAATATTTTTCTAGATGCCTTTATTCCACATACATCCGAAGCTCTCCTTTTTTTAGATTTATAATATCTGGATATGTATTTTCTCCCATGACACTGTATCTGAAATGCTATCTGCTGTGTCTCTCTCACCCCATCCCGGACGGTATATATACGCCACAATCACACATTCCAGTCCTCTCCTAATCCACCTACACGTGACGAATGTCTTACTGGGAAATCTTCCCGATGATGTTATCAAGGCGCATCACGAACCTCCGGAATACGTGACGTATCTCCCTTATCGCTACGCCATAGTCTCCCTGAAACTCTTCCTTCCCATACCTCTCTAAAGAAAACTATTGTATCTCTCTCTCTCTCTCTCTCTCTCTCTCTCTCTCTCTCTCTCTTGTGCCCCTTATGATTCTTTTGTAGGTGAGGAATCTGCTGGAAAGTCTTTCAATTTCAGTTATTTGATTTTAAATGTTATTCTCTTTATTTTCATGTGATTTTTAAACAAAGGCTGTCAGTAAACAAACAACAAAATGCATAAAATTATACCACACACGCACGCTCACACGCATATTATATATATATATATATATATATATATATATATATATATATATATATATATATATATATATATAATCTATTTGTATATAAAAACCATTTTAAATGCTCTCTTCAGTAAATGCTTGTATATATGTACACACATATACAGTATATGTATGTATGTGTATATATATATGTATATATATATATATATATATATATATATATATATATATATATATATATATATATATATATATATATATATATATATATATATATATATATATATATATATATATATATATACATACATACATACATATACTGCATATGTGTGTACATATATACAAGCATTTACTGAAGGGAGCATTTAAAATGGTTTTTATATACAAATAGGCACTTATGTATAGGACCTGAAATTATCTTAAAACTTTACCAAAAATCAAAAGTAACTTCATGGCTGATCGAATGCCACATTAATGGTTACTTTGGTAATGAGTTAAAAGTGAAGGCTTAGCCAACTTTCATTA
>NC_089745.1:26345960-26425960 GCF_040412425.1 Macrobrachium rosenbergii | reverse complement strand
CGAGGAATAATCTGAGTGCGTCCACGGCGAAAATGATTACATTTTCACGTATCACATTCTAATATTATGCATTCGATGAGCCCTTATCAACTACGTCGTCCGATTATGACTTGCATACCATGGGAATAACGACGTTATATTTATCACCATTTAGCACGCTCACTATGCAAAAATGGAGGCATTCTGGCGCTCAGCTGTCTGCTTATGCATACGGAACATTACTTTGGATATATATTCACTAGAATTTAAAATGACAGTGTTGTACTTTCTTGCCTCTCTCTCTCTCTCTCTCTCTCTCTCTCTCTCTCTCTCTCTCTCTCTCTCTCTCCAGACACATACAAACACACACACGTAAGTATTGGTATACAGTATTTGCAAGTAACAATATTGCATTTGCATATATGGGAGTGTTATTTCATGGAATCTACATATACGATAAATTACGATTATTTTTTGCGGAAATAAAAATTTTAAAAAAATGAAACAACTCTGCCAATATTAATATTCTTTTCAATTTATCTGAGTCTGTATATGCGTGTGTTAGTGATCATCTAAGTACCAATAACGCAATTCAGTATGAAGATTATATTAATATGAAAACAGGGTGTTACATTATATACTTATCCCTCTTTTAAATAACAAAAGTCATAAATGAGACGTCGATCAGTAGAAACTCAGCACCCCAATAATGTCATGTTTAAAATTTAAGTCCGCATGTTGTAATAAAAACGTTTTACGTCAATTTGAAGTTTAGTACTGAATGTGTCGCCGATGAGTAACTAGAATAAGCATATGGAAAGAATCTTGAATAATCTTCCCATATTCCCGAGAAACTTCCCTAAAGAGAAAAAGAAGTGTAGACTGATTCAATGCCTTGATAAAAACATAGTATCTGCGAACTATGCCATTAACTTCAATAAAAAATATATATATAAATACACACATATATGTATGTGCGTGTGTGTGTGTGTTTACATATAAAAAATCGAAAAGAGAGATGTACTTGTACGACAGACATTAACACTGTATGAATTAGAAGCATGTGCCGATTTTCAATTAGCATTTACATCCTGAAAATGCAACTGCAGTCCATAAGCAAGCAGCCTGTGTATAATGTAATATGAAGAGTAACTGATTCAAATCTGCATGCAAAAAATGTAGAAATGAATGAAGGTACTGCTGGTCTTCCTTGGAAGAGACTCTGGTCAGCATTAAGTGCTCTAATTTTAGTATCTGTTTGGCAAACTGTACACTACCTTTTTTTTTTCACGGCTCGATATCATCAACCAAACTGTGCACTACCTTTTTTTTTTACGGCTCGATATCATCAACTTACAGTTTGTGATTGGCAATAAGTGCATCAAGTTTAGTTTTCGGCTGGCAACTAGGAATTTGATTTAAATACTGGTTTGCAATCGATGCACTGAATACTTCTGGTTGACATTCAGAATAATTTTTTTTTATTTCTTCGTCAACAGAGGGAATTATTCGGCAATGCAGTGATTATTGTGGTGTCACATATGTGTTATTTTTAATAAAAGAATTCCATCCCCTTCCTACAGTATGTCCTGAACTTAACATCGAAGTCGTAAGTAAATACTTAGAACTACATAATTCCTGACAAGAAGTCAACTGTTCTGCTTTTGTGTGTATACATAATTCCTTTCATAAGGGCCTATCATTTTTTTACAGGAAAAAAGTGTAATTATAATATTGCTAGGAATTAATCTGCATACGAGAACAAAGTCTATTATTTTCCCATCCAGTTTCACCGTTCTCAAACACACCCTAAATTTTCTCAGTATGATCATTTAGGTTACAATAAGAAATCTGATCACACATTTTCTCTCTCAGAACAAAAGAAATATTCCCCCTATAATACTTAAACAGCTAGTGCTTAGACAAAGATGGTCCCATTATATCAGTGTCTTTAGTGTAATTACGAGAGAGAGAGAGAGAGAGAGAGAGAGAGAGAGAGAGAGAGAGAGAGAGAGAGAGAGAGAGAGAGAGAGAGAGAGAGAGAGATAATCGAGTGCCTGACTTTGTGAATCTACAGAAATAAGTTACTGGGCACTGCAGATCGCGTCAAAATATAATTACAAATAATTCCCAACTAAGATGAACTATATATATATTTTTCATTCAGCAACATCACCATCACAGTACAATAAAATTTACGTTAGGACAAGAAAGAAAAGAAAATCTATTACCAAAAAGCAAAGACCAGCCGAATGGTTTCCTCAGAAAACAAAGGCGACAGTCATTAAGAAAAGTGGCTGCAGTAAGAAACTTAAGACATCGTAATTACTAAAACAAGCTAAGTTTCCTCCTTAGTCAAGTATGCAATTTCCCTGCACAAAGATAGAGCCAGACAGTTCTTAACAACCAGCTCCATGAATGCTAACTCATTAAGGTTTAAAATCCTGTAATTTACGGTCATAAATTAAGCCTCTGGTGGCACCCAGTGGTTCAAGAGTCGTGATGGTTTATTGCTGCCTTTAATCAAAGGGGCATAATTTATTGTTCGGAAATTAAAGACTATAATTTGCAAACTGTACATACACAAAATAGTCATTTATTCATGGAGAGGTCTTACCAATAGCATCATTCTTGAGTTTGTGATCATATTCATTTCCATTCTGAAACAGAATACTGGACACAAAATGCAACATATACTCGAAAGTACAGTTACAATTTCGCTTAGCTATTGATAATTGGGTAGGTTACAGAGAAGAAATGCCGGGCACTATCGGCAAGTAGGCCAGTTGGACATCCACTGGACAGGGTATGGGGGTATCAACCTCATCCCGATATAAAACCGTTTCGAAACGGAAGGGTAACACCTCTGGAGTCGTATATTCAACTGGGGAAAAAGCGAAAGACCTGGCTTCGGTCCCGTTGTAAGTTAAAAAATTTATATATACTTACATGCATGTATGTATATCAGCAATACTTCTACATAACCACACCTGGCTCTAGAAAGAGACAGGACAACTCAACATCTCTTACCTTAGAGGAGAGTTGGCTCAACATCTCTTACCTTCGAGGAGAGTTGGCTCAACGTCTCTTACCTTACAGGAGAGTTGGCTCAACATCTCTTTTACACATGCACTGGTCTCTTCAAAAACCTTCTGCATGCGCCCTGCAACCTTTCTTGTTCATCTGTTTTGTGAACTGCCTCTTCTATCATCTTTCTTTCATCCATTACGTTTACCCCAAATACCTACACGAAAAAGTAGTTTTCTCCTTTACTCTATGCACGTCAACATTCATTGCTCCAACTTTTTTTGGTTTCCATTTAACTTCATTGCGCTCTTACACTTACAGTATTTTCACATTCGAATTGCTCATCACACACGCACTAGCACTGGTCTCAACCGTTTCATTTGCCAATACCCCACGACCAATGTATCATGTGTAAAAATCAGCGACTTCCCAGCCCACTCACAAGCCCTTTTCTGGTTCCTAATTTTACTTTCAACGTCCCTTGGCCTCCCTTTTACTTTCACATCACTCCTTTATAAAGATATCAAATACCCATGGGGAGGTTCTGTATTGTCTCGGCGCTACTTTTATACCAACCAGTCTCCCTAAGGCCTACAAATACTGAAAAAAAAACTTAAGATCTTAAGCATTCAATAAATTAAACTCTTCATCATACATTGCAGGCATCCGATGCAAAAAATTTCTTTCGATTCAACCACGCCACAATCAGCTTTTTCTCTCTGTACTCTCAAGCTTCTCAGTCACCTATTTAGTACTAAACATTACAAACACATTCAATTCCTACACTAAATCCATAATGCTCTACACCACTTACAGTCCTTAAGTCACCGATCCTTAACAAAATCCTAATGTACAGTCCAAAGTTACACTCATATTTTGCCCCTAAAATTCTTACAGTCGCTTTTATCATCTTCACCCTAATACTCTTGTGAATCCCTTGCTCAGTCAGGTTTGCCTGGTTGGTAACTAACACTTTGACAGCCATGCCGGAGTACCTCAAGTTTACTCCCAAACAAGATTCTCTAAACGTTTACCAATATCCTTCGACTCTTGCAGCTCAAGCCTCCCTCTTTTCTCTCCTCATTCAAAAAAATTCATAAGAATATTCTTCAAGCACGAGTTCTATCTATTCAGAAAGCATCTCAATAATTGCATCTTGCTTTTCTTAAATCAAATTGCTTACTAAAAATTTACACACACATACACATATATATATATATATATATATATATATATATATATATATATATATATATATATATATATATATATATATATATATGTATATGTGTGTGTGTGTGTGTTTGTGTACATATAATGAAGACAAAACAAAATGGAAATATCAGTAGCCAAAAGTAATCATTATCATCGCTTTGAACACCGTGAAATGCTCAATCCTCTGTGAAATTCTGCTCCCAAACTCTTTAGTGTGATTTCACTATCGCATGTCTCCCCTCATCCAAGCTTCTTCAGTTGAATTTAAATTATAACAGAGTTCTCTAATACCATTTCCCTTGCAAAACCAGACAGTTTCAATAAATGTATAGAGCTTATCATTATTTATGATTCTATACGTTTTCATAAGTAAAATGAGAACCTCCCATAATGTGCCTATACCCTTGAATGGATGCTATGAATATTGAAAGGTTATTACCTGACCTACCAGCCCTTTGCCCCACAAAAAATACAAGAATTGTTAAAAGTGTAAATATTTTTTTGTATCAACTGAATACGTCTTTTGTAGTAATTTTTCTTGTGTTTTAATAATAATAATAATAATAATAATAATAATAATAATAATAATAATAATAATAATAATAATAATAATAATACCAATTCTGGCATCAGTGTAGGTCAGTCTCAAATCTATTTGAGGCTTCCATGAAATGTTAAATTTCCAAATGACTACAGTTCCAGCAAACTTAAAATTTCTAAAAAGCATTTAATCCTGAATGGCGCATCAAGAGCATTTCTTCCCGTCATTTACCGCGGATAAGTATTAATGAAGTCACAGACAGTGAATGATTTCAGTTTCATATCTCGTACTCGATCGCAATGAATATAAGCTTCAAAGGACGGTTTAGAGATGAAATTTCATACGGAATTATTCGCATGTCGAGTATTTAATTGCAATTATGAAGGTTTCTCACGACATATCAATTAAAAGATCAAGGAGATGCACACTGAGCGCTCCTCACACATGCTCAGAAAAGCCAACACACTCACATACACACAGACATATATATATATATATATATATATATATATATATATATATATATATATATATATATATATATATACACACACACATATATATATATATATACATATATATACACATATATTTTAAGGTCCCGGACTTACTTTTCTTTACTAAAATTAAAAGAAGAATCTAAAACGAAAGAGAAATACCCTAAATCTGTGGCTAACCCGCCGCCATTTGCATGGTTTACGGAAGGGAAACTATTGTTGACTGACTTTGCAGCTTATCCATTATAATGTTGCTGTATCTGACTTGTCTCTCTTTTCCCTTGTCCATCCATCAGCCTTTTGTGTCTTTCGACAGGTCATTTGCAAGGGTTCTTTCGACAAGTCATTTGAAAGGGTGAAGGAAAACACAAACCTTCCGATTTAACAATACATTTGCAATTTAGGAATGGAGAAGCGTCTTGCACCAGCCAGTCACCCATGACATCCCACCCCGTACACCCCAGCTGTTCATATCCTAGAATCATAACCACCAGACAAAGAGAAAATCTTTCCTGCACTTTGTCTTAGCAATTGTACTTTAAATTTCTGGAACAATGAGACAATGGACCTACCTTAGGCCCGCCTTCAAGGATCTGAAGGCCTGGACAGTGGGTTACCAGCTCTACTTGGCCATTCTTCCGAGATCTTCATATAGTCCTGGATGGAGGAAATTTATGGAGAAGTCAGTTAGCCAGAACAAGAGCCAGCTGAAATAGCAGCCAGAGACGAACGGGTTACAGCTATATTTGAAGGACTGAAAGATAGTAAGTCCCACGCAGGATACTGAGATATCTTAGGGTAGGTATCCACGATCAGGTTTGCTTGTCAGTCCACCTGTCAGTTCATCAAAACTGACGTTAAAACTTACGTATGGACGACAGTTTGTGGGCGGAGTCAGTCCACTCGCCAAAATGGATGAACTGATGGAATTACCTAAAGTTCTTCTGATTGACTGACAGGTGATAGCATGTGTGGAAGGGTAAGCAACGATTTTATGACAGTTCACTGTCGGATTTCAGCCGCTCGGACCAGAATATGAATAAACTTTGTATAGGCCTAATTAATTTTATTGTTAGACCCTGATGCATTATTTGTAGACCATTGTGAGTCCAAATCATACGATAAAAAATAAAATATTTCCATGTGACACAGACAATTTGGTATAGGCCTAGGCCAGTGTTCTGTCTTTTTACGAAAGGTGTTATTAGTGAGAGTAGGCTTCATGGTTCATTTCATAAATAAGTGAACCAACCCCCACGTCTAATTTAACCTTATTCATTGATATTGTATGAGAATAGATATCTCTCTTTAACAGGCAATATTTAGATCATATTCTGTTATGCCTTTTGCTTCTTTACTAATTTTAAGTGAATTGTTGCATCAGCTAGTCTTTGCAGCTCCACCTCCTTATCAGCCAGCGGAAATTCCCTCGGTGCCATACAGTGTTGCCACAACAAAGGCTAGGCGAGAACCAAGGGTGATGACCTCGAGCTGACCGTCCGACTGACAGTTCTACTCTTTACGTGTGGACGCTCATCCGTCGAATGGTCATGGGTGAACTGACAAGTAAACCTGATCGTGAATACCCAGCCTTAGGGTAAAAAGTCAGCAAGTACAGATGAGGCGTTCTTCTTCTTCTTCTTCTTCTTCTTCTTGTCAGGCCTACTCTTTCCTACCGTACACTCATTCAACCCAGGGCCATCTCCGGGCATGGAAGACCTTTACTTAACATACGTGCCTTGACACTACCAAAAAATGCACGAGCCTAAAGTTAGCCTTTTAACCGATACCTATTGTAAACAACTCCAAGAGCCCCAGAAGTTAGTTAAGAGCTAACACAGCAAATATTTAGAGTACCCAGATTTTCTGCGCAAAGTGAAAACGAAAAATGGCAACTGCTCTAAAAGACCATGACCAATCGAGCGCAGATTATGTTTATTTATTTCTCATTTGTTTCTTTCTCTTACAATGTTTATTTTAATCATTACACTGTTTACCCTTTGTTTGCATGCATTGAACTCATCTTTTTCTTATAATCTTACACATGAAAATAAAATGCTATGACTGAGTATTGCCGATAATGATATTTATTTTATCCTCAGTTTTTGCTTACTCACTCGTTTAATAATCTGTCCATTCTTATATAATGATTGATGGGTTAGATAAGGAAACTGAGGAAAATTTGGGCAAAAGAGGGGAAAGACGGGCATTGTTATTTTGGTATGATCCACAAGAATATCTAAGGTCTAGATAGTATACATTTACTTGGACTGTCCTTGAAAGGAAAACGTGAAAAAGAAACATATATATATATATATATATATATATATATATATATATATATATATATATATATATATATGTAATATACTAGCTGACCTACCCAGCGCTGCCTGGGATAACTCTGAATGACAACTGATAAAATCTATCCCCCCCTCTCTCTCTCTCTCTCTCTCTCTCTCTCTCTCTCTCTCTCTCTCTCTCTCTCTCTCTCTCTCTCTCTCTCTCAGCCCCTTTAGTGCCATTGATGTCTTACCACAACAGTATTCTTTTCAGATAATAAGCAATATGTATACCAAAAATTAGGTATGCTTAATTCGTAAAGTTTAATTATTCAACATGTCTACAGACAGAACAAGCCCTGTTTCAGGAAAGCCCTTCCATTCCCACCCCGACCCCCTTTGGTGGTAGTGATGTCTTGCCCCAACAGTATTCTTTTCCAGATAGTAAGTCATATTTATATCAAGTCTGGTTGAAATTGCTCAATGCATTTCAGAGTTTTGTTGGAACATACAAATACACACGCACACACATGCATATATACATTTTAATAGATATAGATATACGTGCTTGATGACACCGTCTAAACATCAGCTCTCCATTTATTTACGCACTAAATGGTAAAGGCAAAACTGGTGGGCTACGTATATGTAAGTACTAAACAGTTAAAGGGTTAAGTAACAATCTGATACAACTGGGGCAAGGTGGAGTTGAAACAGGTGCTCAAGTTAGCCAGTGGTACAGAGCAGGAAAAGAATAAATGTTTATTGTATTATAAAATATAAAGAGAATTAATGGTTTCAAACTTTTTAAAATCATGATTTTTCATACGTAACTTCAAGCGACTGCTGATCCTTACCATCTGCACAGGAACAAACTGAATGCTGTGCTGTGGCCTAAGCACAGCTACATCTAAACGTACCTCAAGATGGCACTAATGACGTCTTTCAGTAGCAATATACACTGACCTTTAGAACACAGACCTGTCAGCACTTAAAGAATTAAATAAACCCTCATCAAAGCTGACTATGAACTCAATTCTTCACGTTCATGGCATACTCACATCCTCGGACGCGTCTGTATGCAATGTGTACTGCCAACTTTATGCAGTATTCCTTTCTACCCTTTGAAAGCCGCTGACTAATACAACAGAATATTACAAACACAAACTTTTGTATGTATGTATATATATATATATATATATATATATATATATATATATATATATATATATATATATATATATATATATATATATATATATATATATATATATATACTGATATATGCAATAATAATAAGAGAGAGAGAGAGAGAGAGAGAGAGAGAGAGAGAGAGAGAGAGAGAGAGAAGAGAGAGCTAAATGTGGAAATGACAACATACTAATTTATCTACTTATATTCACGAATCTTCTCAGAATTGGTAGGGGTCATGGTAATTCTGACCTAATATCTGGAAGCAAAATTTCCTCCATCTTTTCATTTCCCGGACGTTCACATCGGCCAAACAAAGCTGATGCAGGTGCGTCCTTTCAACATGTCCACATCTGTATTGGCACCGATTTTTTTGTGAATAACACAGCATGGCCTAATGGGTACACGATGTATTCCTGCTCGGGCTGTGAAGATTAAGTATGTTAAATGATTCTGAGGGGTTATGCTCATTAAAATTTCGCATGACTGATGAATTCAGATATATATATATATATATATATATATATATATATATATATATATATATATATATATATATATATATATATATATATACATATATATATATATATATATATATATATATATATATATATATATATATATATATATATATATATATATATATATATAAATATAGGCAGATAGATAGTTCAGTTCATCTTTGTTTCATATCTAAGACACATAAGTAGGAAAAAATTAGTGTTATAAAATAGACTAAGGTCGCAATATACACATATTTACATAAAACACTCGTGATTAATTAACCTGGCACACACCTCTTCATAACGCATAAAAGCAAACAAACAAACCGATAGGGTATCACATCAAACTTCAGTAACATTCCAGTCATATGAAATTTCTAAAATTTACATTCACCATCTTAGATGGAAGTCAGAAGGAAACACATAGAAGCCTTGACAGGCAACATAAATTATGGCACAATATAAAACATAACTGAATAAACTAAGTACATACGTGATGAAATTCCCTCATCTGCTTTTCATTATTTCGAACAAAACAAACTCTTGCTAAAATAGCATCTTTATCACTGAACAATGACGTATCTGTATCATAAAATGCCTTTAAAATATCGTAGATTTCCCTTAAGAACACCGAGCTGTGTGAATAAAGCATAAAATCTCTTCAATAAAATCACAAGGGATAGATACAGAGATACCAAGACAGATAGATAGATAGATAGTTGTAAATGACAAGAAACATATACCTATTTATTAGTATACAGAACTATCATCAACCTCGAATATGCGTACACACACATACACACACACAATATTCGAGAAGTTAAGAGGGCATTGTGGCTATTACAATTACAAATATATATATGTATATATATATATGTGTGTATGTATATATATATATATATATATATATATATATATATATATATATATATATATATATATATATATATATATATATATATATGTATATGTATATATACTGTACATATATGACTGGATAATTTTTGCTTATTGTATCTTCAGTCAGAAAAAAGAATAAGAAATAATTCTTAATAATAAAAAACAACTATAATAATAATAATAATAATAATAATAATAATAATAATAATAATAATAATAATAATAATAATAATAATAATAATAATAATCATAATAATAATAACGCTGGTGCCACAGTCATGTGTGTACTGTATGTCTTGGGGCCACATTAAGAATTCTGTGAAGAACAGGAAAACGCCACAAGCTGAGCCTCCCGAAAAAGAGTATCAAGACGCTAATTGCTTCCTCGGAAAGAGGAACCACACGAAAAATAAAGCGGAAGAAAATGGGCACAAGGAAGAAAAGACGGAAAGAAGACGGCTTTAAAAAGCGATACTCGAAGGGCCTTTTTATTTTTTTGGAGGGGAAGCAGGAGGCAGATGGAAAGAATGTGAAAGGAGGAAGAGGAAGATGAGGAAGCAAGAGGATGAATGAGAATAAAGACCAGAAAACTAGAAACTGGTATAATTAGAATTCTCGTTGAAGTTTGACAAAATGAGGGAAATAGCGGTTTTCTTCCCCCGCCCCTTTTCTTGGCAAATGCACACCAAAACGTAATTAGACAGGAAGAAAAGTGCTTTTCCAAAACGAAAACTGCGAGGTGGAAAACTACTTCAGGGCGACAGCATCAAAGGATGGGCTTTTGTTGCCCAAATGCCACGGGCAGCCCTCACAGCCCGATATCATTGCTAGAATAGCGACGACAAAAAATTGCACAAACACATAAGCTACCACGTTAAAAGTTTATATGGCAGCATAAGTAAAAAAAAAAAATACTAATAAGCATCTAGCCATTTCGCTTATGACTCTTACAAACAATTACATCTGTGGGCAGTTGCAGTGACTCGAGCGGTAAGCGTAAAAATGTTTATACCTTTATTTGTTCAAAGACCCATATCTCCGACAATTTTCAAGGTAGACCACTCAGTTTTTTTTTCACTTTGCAGCTGATTAATTATTATATACAATGGTCTAAAAAATCCACCCAAAGTAACTATTATGTAGAGGAAATAATAAGTAGTAATTACGAGATACATGAAAATGTTGCACTTTTCCCCTCAAAAACATTTATCAAAAAAAAAAAAAAAAAAAACCCGACTGTGATAAAGTCCTCGTTTTTTGTCCATAGCACACCCAGGTAAATTACCTGGTTAATACAATACAAAAATCTGTAATTATAGCTAGGAAAATACGAAAAAAAAAAGAATGACAAAGTAGCGTCGCGTTTTCCGTAAGATAAGTGTCAGTCACCCACGCGAAACTCACGAAAAATGTTTATACCTTTTTTTTTTTTGTTCAAAGTCGCGCAGCTCTGACAATTTTCAAGGAAGACTGCTCAATTTTGTTTCATTTGCAGCTGAATGATTATTCTATACAGAGGCATAAAAATCCCCCCAAATAACTTATGTAGGTGAAATAATGAATAGAAATTACGAAATACGTGAAAATTTTGCACTTCCCAAAAAATTTGCGATAAAGTCATCGTTGTAAATCCATAATATACGCTGATAAATTGCTTAGCTTTTGCAGTGCAAAAGTTGTTATTACACCAAGGAATATAGGAAAAATGAATGACAAAGTAACAAAGTTTTCCGTAAAATAAACGGCATCCAGTCAAGTGTTCGTTCCTCTCTCTCTCTCTCTCTCGTGAAGAAAGGTAAGTAATGTAATTATAGATTACAAATCTAAAACTATGTAAAACAAATAATTATGCCTGTTACATATGTATAAAAAATACTTAAAATATTCTCTCTCTCTCTCTCTCTCTCTCTCTCTCTCTCTCTCTCTCTCTCTCTCTCTCTCTCTCTCTCTCTCTGTTGCAGAAGACAAGATAAATGACGTAATTACAGAATAAAAACCTAAAACTAAAACTGTACATGTTACATATATACACAAAAATATTAGGAACACTGGCTGAAAATGATCCTCATCTTGTCCGCTGGTTTGTGCAATCTTTTTTTTTTTGACCTTTGGATGACGTTTATATCCGTCACCGGTAAGCGAGGGACCTGAATCTGGATGACGTTTATATCCGTCACCGGTAAGCGAGGAACCTGAATCTGGATGACGTTCATATACGTCACGGGTAAGCGAAGGGCCTGAACCTGGATGACGTCCATATCCGTCACCGGTAAGCGAAGGACCTGATTCTGGATGACGTTTATATCCGTCACCAGTAAGCGAGGGACCTGAATCTGGATGACGTTCATATACGTCACGGGTAAGCGAAGGGCCTGAACCTGGATGACGTCCATATCCGTCACGGGTAAGCGAAAGACCTGAATCTGGATGACGTTTATATCCGTCACCGGTAAGCGAAGGACCTGAACCTGGATGACGTTTATATCCGTCACCGGTAAGCGAAGGACCTGAACCTGGATGACGTTTATATCCGTCACCGGTAAGCGAAGGACCTGAATCTGGATGACGTTTATATCCGTCACGGGTAAGCGAGGGACCTGAATCTGGATGACGTTTATATCCGTCACGGATAAGCGAAGGACCTGAATCTGGATGACGTTTATATCCGTCACCGGTAAGCGACAGGGCAAGTATTCATAAGCATATAAAATTATACATATGTCACCGGTAAGAGAGAGAGAGAACCTGGATGACGTTTATATCCGACCGGTAGAGAGAGACCTGAGGAGAGAGAAGACCTGAACCTGGATGACGTTTATATCCGTCAGAGAGAAATTCCTCTATCTTGCTGCAGGTGGCCAATTTTAAACGATTCAATCAACCTGAAAATTTAAGACCCGTAAAACGCCTTTCTCTTCCCTCGTATTACCATTTGGCTCCCTACATCCCGATGTCCCTTATGTTAAATAATGCCAGAAGGGAGGGTGACACGTAACCTAATCCCAGGTCCCTCTTGTTTTGGTTCTTTTTATACATGCTGTTAACGCTCATATCACAGGTAATTTTACCGAAGCTATGATTTTTAGAAACTTATTTCCCTTTGTTTAAAGAGTCAACACGCGAAGGAAAACTGATAAATATCTCACAGTTATTAAGGAGTTACCAAAGACATAGAATAATTAGTTACAAAACCACATATACTGTACTGTATGTAGCAACGACTGATCACTACTAAAAACGCATTGACCTTGTAACGAACAGCACTTATATTTTATCACCTATAATGTAGAATGACTACTCTGATACAAATAGATGTAAAAATGCACTTATTTTCCGGTCACCAACCTATGTATCTTAGCACTCCCCTCCCCCCACCCAATTTTTTTTAGCAATTTCAGAGAAGTTCTCCGGCATAAGTATATGAATCACTAACTTCATTCAACTAAATACTCGTATATTTTATTGCCTGACCTACAGAATTATTATTTATTTTACTGAGACATAAATCTACGAATGATTTATGTTCAGTAACAGCTGACCGTCCTTGAATACTTAAATCACACTGATTTATTTTCATATTTTCTTTTATCATTCCTCTTTCATATAAAAGCTTCATCTGACAATCATTGCGCGTTCTTCCTACCATTTTCGACTTCTATAACCCACATATACAGCTGTGTAACATTTGCACTATACCGTAATTCCAAAGATACGACTTCTTTTTACATTTCCTATTAACTGCCTCTGCTCTAACACACTTTCCATAGCTGTTCATTATGAGCTGCTTCTGTATCATTCTTTATCTTTCACTTTTCAAGATGATAGGCAGACTGCACGAGGCAACCATATTTGAGACTTGCTTTGGTAACATATGACGAACGTGAACAAATGCCTGGTAATAAAGAACAACTATCTTGAACAATGATAAATAACCAGGAAATTATTAAGTTAGTCCTACTGCCTAAAGATAAAAGTAAGCGCTCCTCCGCAAGAGGACAAATTAATAATCGACGGAGAAACCTCGCCTATTTGAATTCAGCATCAATTCATTATGTTTACCAGAACTGGGAAACTAAGGAACGTTACGGGAAATTACCACTATTCCCGGAACAGTAACTGGGAATGGGAATTGCTGACCTGACCTTAGAACACGAGACAATAGTTTTTCAGCAAACGTGCAGCAACTCCAGACGTATTTGCACTAATAACTAAATGAAAACCAGCGCTGAGGGTCTCTAGGCTAGGTTCACTCGTCCTTTGCTTTGTTCCCGGAACGTAACTCGCTGAATGCTCAGACTCGTATTTATGCCTTCTTGACTTGACCACAACAGCTACGGACAGGTTGAGATTACATCGCGGGAGATTAGATCTGGTATGGGCATAACCCTGCTGCTCGCTAATTGGGAATGAATTCAGTAAAAACAAGAAAAGGCCCGTGCCTCATATTTTTCAACGCAAGAATCCTCAAGTAATATTGGAATTGGAACTGAACTTTAAAACGTCCATTGTTTTAAAAAGTTACGGGAACAAATATCATTTGAAAAACAAATCGACAACTTTCATCAAATATCCTCACCTAAAAAATCACTGTTCTTTCTCAGTTTAATTTTACGTTAAATTTTCTAATACAGATTGAATTCTTACATGCTATTTAGTACTACTGAAGAGGCATAAAGGCATGTCACCTTCAATCTTTGTGATTGGAATTACATCTATATCATCTTGTACCCGATATAAACTTATAAATTTTAAGATTACGCAAATGCTAATTAATAACAACTAAATGTAACAGTGTACGAAACACAGAAGACCCGTGCATTTTTTTCATTTTAATCGATAAAAAACATTTCTGTTTTGCATATATGAGATAGTGTTCAACAGCAACAAAAACAACTAACAGTATTTGTTGTTAAAAACTTAGAGTACCCATATCTGTAAACTGCGGTCACTACAGGCCAATTTCTGTTCTCCCTGTGCTCTCTAAAGTTGCAGAAAAATTATTTTTACGCCACTATAGAAGTATGTGGAAACCAAAAGGGTGTTAGCTGATACTCAATATGCATATAGGAAGCAGTTAGGTACCTGCGATTCTCTTTTTAGATTTGAAATGCCATTGGCAAGAGAAACTTGACGAGGGTTTTGAATGTAGAGTAATTCAAATAGGTTTTAGTGCTACCTTCCCTTTAGTAAGTCCCAAGGCACTTATTTATAAACTTCAGATCTCGGAGTGAGTGGATATGTTTTAGGATTACTTTAAGATTTTCTTACAGGCAGGCAGCAGCGAGTTGCTGTTGATGGGATCTTCAGCAAACCGAGACCTATTGTGTCTTGAGTTCCACGGAGTAGTGTTGTTGGTCACTGTTATTTTTGGTCCACATAAGTGATGTAGTTGTTGGCCTGGAAAACAAGACGGTTCAGTATACCGATGATGTAACACTTGTGGGTGAGGTAGTCTCCACTTGTGAGAAATGAAGCTGCCCTTGGTCTCAATTGTGACAAGGAGAGGATTTGTAAATGGAGTAGTCAATGCAGTATAAGGCTGAACTCCAGTAAAACGATAACACTATTGATTGATAGATCTCGTACAGGTTTTTCACCCCATCATCCCCTTCCACTGGAAGGGGCTCTGCTGAATGAGTCTGAAAATTTAACCATATTTAATGTAACTTTTGATTTCTATCTTATTTTTGAGAAACATCCAATGATAGTGACAGTAAATGCCACACAGTAGTTAGGTACTGTACATAATGCCTTATATATTTATAAGTGATAAAATCAATGCAACTTGTTTGAAGTCATTTATCTTTCATTTGCTAGAACACTATCTCTGGTGTGGATGTCTGCCTCTGCCAGAGATTTATCTCTTTTAGATAGAGTGATTCATAGTGGTAGGTTTCTGTTTCCCAACACTTTGACCATGGACAGATGGTCTCTTGTTTGTCAAGTTTTCATAAGTTATAATTTTAATAGAGATCTTTCACATTCACAATTGATCCCTGATTCTCTTTTCCTGCCCAGAGCTACCAGATTTGCTGAACATCAGCACCATTATGCAGTAAGCGTTCCTAGCTGTTGAACTTCTCAGTTCCAGAGATCCTTCATTCCTTACACCACTGGACTGTGGAACAGTCTCCCCGAGGATTTTCTGCAATTGGAGCTTAAAAGTTCATGTAAAGATGCAAATCATTACTGCAGTAAAGCAATTCCCTTTGTATTTTATAAATTACTTACTTTTTCTCTACATATTTATTAATTTAATTTTTTTCTAATAACTGATTTCTTCATTCTGCATCTCCTAGTTTCCTCTGTTACTTCTTTAAAATGAACACTATATTTTTTGGAGGTTTGAATTTCAAGTCAATGGCCCTCAGGGCTTGCTCCATATGACTAGGGTTCATCTTCTGAATAACATATATATATATATATATATATATATATATATATATATATATATATATATATATATATATATATATATATATATATATATATATATGTATATAAAGTAGATGTATCTCATGGAAAAGTGGAACAATGAGTATACATCCTGACAGGTTTTACCGTTAGCATTTCTCTATCTTTAATAGGAAAGAAATTTAATGAAATTACTCTAAAATGAATGTGCAAGCGAACAGCCAGCCAGTTCTGAAAAATATTCACACCTGATAAATAGAAAAGAGAGCTTGGAGCAGTGCACTCTCACAAGCGTTAGAGGTCAGTGATCCAGTTACTACTCTTGCTTATCTATATGGGAGGGATCACATTTTTTTTCTAAGCCAAGGTAAACTACCGTCCTAAAAATCTGTATATTTATATATTTCTTTAAAAATAAATGTACTGAGTTGATTATTCAATGAAATTCATAATCTTATAATAGCTTTCTTTTATAGAATTTGATTAAATAACGTTTCTTTACAGTATATTATTGGAATAAAGTATCTTTTTAGTTCTCATTCCAACTGATGGTGGACTGTTTACCCCAACATGAACGAAAACTGCCCTGTCTCATTTGCATATTTTGTGTTTTGCTGTTTTTATTCTGTTTTCTAACGGCTTCCCAGTTTGGCCAATATAAAGGCTGTCACATGATTTATAGTGGCATTTGATAAGTACATCTTTAATTATTGTGGGGAAAGTTCTTTGTGATGGTTGCATTACAATATTGCTTTTCAATACATTAATTCGTAAGTTCTTAAGTAGAGCGTTAATATCTTTGAAAGTATTATTAAAAGGTAGTACAAGCAGATCTTCGTTTCGAATTGCTTTTAATCATAAAAATGAGAATGACAGAATTAAGTAGATGTCTGACTGCTTAAATGTGCATGTTAGGACAAATTTCAGTTCATTATATTCTGAAATTTTCGCAAGCGTTATATACAAGAAATTGTTATTCTGGTAGAAAGTTGTGTAGCACTTTTGTCATAGAGTTCTTTCCCTTATCATTTATTCACTTTTTTTGTGGGCTGCGAGAAAATTCCAGTTTCATAAAGTTTTGCATTCACATTAACGTTTTCATTTTTGTCGTTATGAATCGCTACCGAATTTGTTATTTTTTTGCTACTTCAAATGTTTTACTTCCCTTTAATCTATTTAACGCTATTACTCTTCTGCGGTTAGTTTTTTGTTCAGACTTTTGTGATAACTAAATAAATCGTGAAGCACAAGGGCATGCTATTATTGCTAAGCACAGGTTAAGAAACAAATATATATTTTTCTTAAAAAAATCAAAAGAAAATATCTGTCCACAGAAAGTTATACGAAGTGCAGGAGTGCACGGAGTTCTGTGGAGAGAGAAAAAACAAATCATGGTGAGAGTGTTTGTACTGAAAATATTGTTGAGTTAGCAACATACAATATAGTTTTGATGGCTATTATTCTTGTTCGTCTTTATTCATAGTGAAACTAAACAAACCCAGTAGTGGTTTGTCCCATCACTATTATCACTAGTAGTAAACAGCTTTATAATTGACACGAGGTATGTGGAACAGACAACCTCAGGCGCTGTTGTGCACCCGGGACTTGAATAAGAGGTAACCTCTTTCTTTCTAGACATTGCTCCACATTAAGAGCTCTACCTGCGGCAGCTCTAACACCAACAGACCAGAAAAATCACATACTTTACTTCTTTAGCGTCAACTGCACCAACAAATAGGAAAAAAAAATTTAAAAACTAGACTGGAACGAGACTACCTTCGTCTTCTTAACATCTTCGGCCTTCTAATGAAATGAAAACAGACGCACTGATCTTATTCTGATCATATACTCCCTAAGAAGTCAGATTCTGGACGACCTCAGATACATCGGCTTTAGGAAAAGAACATAGTACAGGGCTGCTAACAAACTGGAAAATACAGTTATACTTCTGTTTAAACGTTGCCCTTTTATGAAGATAACTGAAACAGATTCAAGGATTTTTTCTGGGTAAAGACATTCAAATGGAAAACAGCATCGACCTTTGGAAAATCAACTCTACTGCCGATGTTAAGCCAGTGTATTGCATTGGTATTATTTGTGAAACCTTTTGGGGCTGCATTATATTACATTTTTCTTGAATAACATACATACTCGTATATATATATATATATATATATATATATATATATATATATATATATATATATATATATATATATATATATATATATATAACATGAATTTAATGAAAAGGGAGCATATTGCGGAAATAAAAGTCATTCATAAGTATACCATCAATATTAGCCCTAAAATAACAGTAAATTAGAATGATAAAGTTCATACATGATATATGAATAATAACACACTATACTTACAACCCGAGTACATATCTAAATATCTAAAATCTTGATAATGCCTGGGGAGTTAAACGCCAGAAATTATATACTATGAACTGATGGTCCATTCAATAATCACTACATCAGAAAGCTTTCACGTTTTTATTTCTTTTCTAGGCCAGCAATTCTAGAGAAGATTTATTTTTCAATGGCCTCACCCTATATGTACAATGCCTTAACTAAATTATTCCCCCCCCTCCTTGGAGAGAAGAGTGACCCCATTTCAACAACTTAAGTCCCCTTTCCCTACGAATACTTTGAAAAATGTTTGTTTGAAACTGATTCAGAGGATCCGAATTATTAGAAAATGTGAAAAGTTTACGCCACACACACACATACATACATACATACATACGGACAGAGGACAAATTTCCGTCAGGGAACCTTTCCCAATTCCTTGTCCGACAGAAGTTAATATCAGAGAGGAAAAGAAGAGGGAAAGGGAAGGATTTACTCACTTTTTTACTGACTGCGCGTACAATACAGAATCTGAGAACAATATCTGACGGGCTGGGAGATGATTCAGCAGACAGAACCACAGGGACGTGGAGAGAATTATAATGTTTATTTTTAACAAGCATTATTTTCTGCCTTGTTAAATCTATTTAGGGATTGATATCTAACATGCAGTGGTAATATCCAGGTTTCCGGCAAGGAAAAGGAGAACTATTACCATTCTATTTGCAAGAGGTTTTCCAATAGAAACAGACAGCTAAACTTCAGAACTGGTCGACGTTAATAATAATAATTAAACAAATTTAATATATAACAAAACAGATCAAAATAGACTGGGATAAATTTGAAAAGGATGTTTTGCTGTGCATATCTCTAGTGGTGAAGAAGAGCAGAAATGCCAAATATCTCTAGTAGTGAAGAAGAGCAGAATGCCAAATATCTCTAGTGGTGAAGAGGAGCAAAAATGCCAATTTGCAGCATGAAATCAATGTTGGTGAAACGTTGCAATTTAATTTTAGAATGTATCTGAAATGAGTTTGCCTAAAATAAAAGGATGTGGTATGCATTAATCACATCTCCCACTTTCTAAGTACAGCGTTGGAAATTGCTCGGAAATTAAGGATACTGTCACGAAAATATGTTTATATTTAATAAGATCATTAAAAACTTCCTGAAATGATAGATGGAAAAAGAAATAAGCTTTCACTTCCATTCCTTGTATTTCACTCACTCTTTTGGCAGTAACAAGAGCAAGAAGGAATAGTGTTTTAACTATAAGGTGTTTAATGGAAGTTTTTCCCGAAGGCTTACAGAGGGTGTTAGAACTTTGTTTTTTTTATTAGCTTTAGTTTACCCTATTTTGTTGTTTATTTTAGTTTCCCCATCCGAGTTTTGAGTTTTCTTCCCCTACATTATTTTGAGTTTCTACTCCTGTTTTGATCCTTGGCCTGTTTTTTCTCAGAGTCCTGTTTTTGGTTTCCTTGGACTTCCGAGGTGTAATATGAAGTCCCTGCTCCCTAGTAGAGCAGTCTAGTTCTGGCCACCGTGTTCGTACGTTTGGATTACAGCAAGTTTGCACCTGTATTCTGCATCCATTCGCTTTCTCCTTGCAGTGATATCCTGCTGCAACGTTGCTGCCTCAACTTGCTGTAGCCTTGGGCCAGTATCTGCCTGGGGAACCTTGCTGTGAGCAGGTATAAGTTTATTTCTTTATTTTGGACGTAAGAGAGGCGTGGACCTTCCGTGTGGAGAGCGTCCTTTTTGGTCTGCAGGCTTTTAAAGAATAGCTGGGAATACTTTCCCATTTCTTTAAATAACGTTCAGCCTTTTGGAGTGTCGTGGGGGACCCCCTTCCCGACTTATCTTCCTCCGTTACGTCTCATTGCATCAACCTGCAGTTCCTCATATAAGGATTTTTGTGGAGCTTAAAGCTCTTAGTGGCCACTTTGTTTTTATTAGGGCAACTTAGTTTTGTAAATTGTTAGGGTTCTTTCTGGCCGTTATTTTCTTTCTTTCGGGGCCCCCTTATTTTTTAGAATGCATGTTTTTTTTTTGGTTTCTCTAATTAATGGTGTGGGTGTTTTGCTGAAATTGTATACATAGTAATTGTGTGAATGTTATTCATATATTGATGTATTTGCAGTGGTACTGGCAATCACCTCTCTGTATCGCGCTTGTAAATATATTATATTTTTACTTTTGGTATTTGTATCCCTCTGTTAATATTTGCACACTGTTATTTCACCTATCGTGACTTTAACTCTGGAGAACACCAGTTGAAATTTATTGTTCTTCTGGAAAGTCTTGTATATGTATGTTAGCCCTTAGAGAAGGGTCCTGACAAGGGGAAGCTTCAAATGTTTCAATACTACATTTAGGATCCAAGCTAGGGATTTGTTGCTACTTAGGTTCTGATTACCTGACTTAAGATTCTTATTGTTATACAGGTCGATATTTGTCTGAGAACCGAGGATAATGGCTAGGACAAATACCTTCTTACTATACCAACGGTATCTAAATAACCTAAAAGTGATATTTACTACAGAGAAATCCCTCTAGACTGACAAAAGGATCAATAAACTGACCACTGTTTTTAGAGGACTCTATGGTGAATCTTGTAAGCTTCACATACTTGTTCGGCTTTGAGACATCTAGTACCAGCATCCAAGTGTCTGTTGCATTTGACTCTAATAAGAGGCAATACAGGTTCTATGGCTTTTTCTTTTACGAGTAACAACTTCCTCTTACAAAGCTCTGAATTTTTATGAATTTTGTATTTAAGCCTACAAGGCTATTGCGATTAGAGAAAGAGATGTGCGTATTGGGAATGGAATGATAAAATCTTCTTTCAGCAACTGCACAACCAATGGATCTGTGCCTAATTTCTTCCAGAAAGAACAAAAATTTGCTAATGTGTCGTTTATTTGAATCTGAGGACTTAATTCTTCGCTTTTATTACGCTCTTTTCCACACTGAAATGGTCTTTTCTTTTTGGAGAAGGAAAGAAAGAAAGGTAACACAATTCCTCTAGTAACTCTAAAAGCTAGAGGAGAAAGATTTCTTGTGGTTAGATATCTCAAACTTAGACTTACTAGCCTGAAGAGTTTCATATGGTCTAAGTTGTCAAAAATTAAGACTGTTTTCTAACGTGGAGAAACTTCCTTGGGGAGCAAAATACACAATTGTTCCCTCCTCTTAAGGATGACTTTAAAGAATAAGTCATCCTCACATAATCACTTGTGCTGTAAAATAGAAATGAATTTATAAATGACATCGGTATCGAACACAGGACTCTCAAATGAAAGGCGTTACCCACCTGACCCACATGAGCCATAAAAAAGTTGAAACCTAAAGACTTCTGTACCTGTGGCATTACCTGGGAAGGTTACCATCTTCATACCAGCGAGTTTTACTCGACTTCCTAACCACCCAGTGACCTAGCTGATAGCATTTCATTTGAATTACCCCTTGTGGGTGAATATGATGGAAATAATTAAAACACACACACATATATATATATAGTATATACAGTAAAGTACGTTTATAACGTACAGGCTTGTAACGAATTCAGACTTATAACGAGTGAAAGTGAAACCCCCTGTCCCAATTCAAATAAACGAACTTAAAATTGCAGGTATGTAACGAATTCTTTATTACGAAATCAGGTATGAAACGAACTATATTGTACGTCCCTGTGACAATTTTATTGGTAAAAAAATACTCGTTGCAACGAAGTGATAATTCCATTGTTAAACAAACATCAAACATCTGTTATCCCAGTGAACTGTTATTACTTTGTTCTTAATATTGTCTTTGTCAGCTAAGAAACATTTTTGCCGTAAGAAGGCCATGTTTTTTGCAGTACAATAGGGCTTAATTATTAAACTGTTTGTGCATGAAATGTTAGTGAAAACTATTTTTTTAACCGCTTAGTGCTTGTTTGCTAATTTTAACTGCTTATGACTTTTTGTTTTTTGTGTAATGCCTAATTAAAATATTTTAAATTAATATGCTGTGTTACTTTCATATTATTCCAAGTGAAATCCGTGACAACAGATTGTTTCTCCACACAAATAAAAAAATTACGTTCAATACACAACTACTAGAAGCGTAATAACATGTACACGTATTACACTCTTACTCCGCACACTGTGTTCATTGTGTATCAACATCTCATTTAAATGTTTTAAATAAAGAAAAAAACTACAAACAACTTTAATTTTGTTATAAACATTAAAATGCATATCCAATTCTTAAACTAACAATGACTTTTATTGAAATGTATTAGAAATCTTGATACACTTAGGAAGATCGATACTCTATCGTCTGGATTTCATTCTGTATCAAAACAAGGGAGGCCGTCCAATCATTTCAAGTATCTCCTTTTATAACGAATGATGCCTACAAGAATTGCAGACGACAGTCCCCTGGAATTCGCTATACACGAACTTTACCGTATATACATATAAAAGGATATATATAAATATATTAATATGCATATATATGTGTATATATATACTATATATATGTATATATATATATGTATACAATATTAATATATATATGTATATAATATTAATATATATATGTATATAATATTAATATATATATATATATGTATGTATATGTATATATATACATATATATATGTATATGTATATGTATATATACATATATATATGTATATGTATATGTATATGTATATATATACATATATATATGTATATGTATATGTATATATATACATATATATATATGTATATGTATATATATATATATATATGTATATATATATATATATATATATATATATATATATATATATATATATATATATGTATATATATGTATATGTATATGTATATATATATGTATATGTATATATATATGTATATATATATATATATATATGTATATGTATATATATATATATATGTATATGTATATATATATATATATTATATATATTATATATATACACACACACACACACGCACCGAAAACTACAATACTCGTGCAGTTTCATTCTACGGAAATCAAGCGTTAAAATAAAATTCCTATACTTTATGATCTTAAATATAATGGGGAAAAGATAGAAGAAAAGGAAAATTACCAGAGTGATGTTTACTTTTTTGAAAATCTTCTATTAAATTTCAAGATGTTACGCGTTTATAATAAGGCCACTAGGAGTAACATGTTTACTAAATGGAGCCATTCACGAGATTAAAATGAACAGATTTTAAATATTATACTAATTTGCACTTTGACATTTTAGAAGTGAGACAGTGATCTACTACGAATGACGGAAACCGTATTTCATTAACAGAATACTATCCACTGATTATTATATATTTTGGATTATAAAAGATGGTTTGTAATCTGTACCCAAGTTATATGATCTTTGCGCATTTACGATCTTAGATTTCTCAAATTTAATTATACTTTTGTTAAAATAATAAAGAGCAGGATTAAAAACACAGAATTCACAATATCTTCTAAACCATCTCATCAGAGATACTCTGCCTTTTGACTAACATCCTTTTCTGGTGTATTCTAAGAATGATTAAAAGCATTGCCATTATCCAAGGAGACCACCTCTATAAGGTTACCCACTATGAGGTTCAATATGTTTACTTTCTTCGCTTTCGAAATGACTCGTTCAATCCGGGTGGTCTTTAAACGTTACTTATAGGAAATTTGGAATGATATCTGTAATGATAATAATAACAATGGCAACTACTTTCAAAAGAAAAGGAGACGGGCAAAATAATAACAGTAACGATGGCAACCACTTTTTTTTTTTAAATGAGACGAGGAAAATTTTAAAGTTCTTCATAAAAGCAAATTTTTTGCCATATGAGGCCCGTTCATTAAATGTCTTGAATTTTGGGTGACAGAAACTCTCAGAAAAAAGATTTTTCATCATATATCTCTGCTCACTTTAGCTTGATATAAAAGAATGAAAAAATTATGAATTGCAGTATTGCGAAAACCTGTGCACGCTAATATTTTCAACAACTCTAGTTAAAAACTGTCCTTATTATTAGTAGTATTAGTGGGTCTGGGTAAATTAGTACTGCTATTGCTGCTGGAGAGAGAGAGAGAGAGAGAGAGAGAGAGAGGTGAGAAGAGAGAGAGAGAGAGAGAGAGAGAGAGAGAGGTGCAACTTCATAAACACTTAAAAAAAATTTCTTATTTAAGGAGGTAATAGAGAAGACTGTGGCATTATAGAGCAATCCTTACGTAGGTTAAAAGCTATATATTTAGATACGAACCTATTGGAGCATTCATACATACAAACAAGACATATATTTCCCCGGCATTACTATAAAAACTTGCAAATTGGAAATTCAGCATCACCACTTTTCAATGTATCCCAAAATTATGCATTCATCCGTTTCTAAAAAGCAGCACCAGACACGAAGCATATAAGAAATAGATTCTGATCGAAACGTTCCATGATAAAGCCCCAAATTAATTTGTAAAATAGTAAATGTAATACATTTCGCTACTCTTTCATACTCACCCTTTTAGTTTTAGATGTCGACGTTAAAATCTACGTCAATTACCTTAATGAGTCATATCGAGGCAGAGCGCAATTCCCTTAAGGCATAACAGCAACAATGGAACTTTTGTTCAACCATTGTCTGGCTGCAGACCTACTTCTGTTACAAAACAAACATTTTCTTACTATTAAGAGCATAGGAGTCTGGAGAGAACTAAAACTTTTATTCCTCAGAATTTTATTTAATTCTCTCCCTTCCGATTCCGTTTCCCGTTTTGTTTTCTTTGTAAGAATTGCAGTGAGCGTTGAAAGAATGGTTGAGGCGTTACTTGGAGTTGAGTAATTGTTGAGTTTTTCAAGTTTTTAGTATTTAAAGTTTTTGCTCCTATTTCAAGAGTTACGATGTCCTCTGTACATGCGCATGTAGGCAAGCACATTTCTTTAGTATAATTTTCTATAAGCACACCTATAAATACACAATAAAATATAAAATTACATGTCACATAAGGTGGGAGTTTTCCAGGAGCTAAATTTCATAGTTCCAGAAATGAAGCCCCAAAAATACAGTTTGAACGAATGGCTAGAGCAATTAAGATCTCAATTGCTTCCGAATGGACGGTGATATTGTCCACATAGTTTGAAAACAACCAAACTAACTGAGTTACTAAGCTTTCTTCTATTCATGTTCAACTTCTTAGCCCGGAAAACCGAAACGCTATTAATATACGCACAAAAACGCAAACTTGAACAAAAGCTCGCGCAATGCTTATAAGATGGAAGAGAAACGCTGGGAAAAATGTTTGCTTCTGCATTATATGAAGAAAGGCGAGTGAGCGCTATTTTCGTCCCCAGTGCCTTTCCGAAAGAGGTCTGCCAGACGAGGTTTCTTCTTTTTTTCTTTTATTTTTTGTGGTTGACTGCGTTCTCTGTGCCTGGATGCCCTTAATCGCTCTTCCAGCAAAACTCATTGCCTTCCTTAAGAGGCCTCTTCCTCTCCTCCGCCCTCTTTCCTTTTCGTTGCTTCATTTATTTCAGGTGGCAGTCATTAAAGTGACCGGGAAGAGTTTGGGAAATTTTCTTATTTTTTCGTAGCACAAAGACCAGCGTAACGGTTAACCTGCTACCTTTTTCTGGCCCATGTCCAAATTATGCAAGAAAAAGAAGGGTGTGGTAGAGCTACAGAGGTAGCGATAAACCTTTCTGCCACTTTAAAGAAGTGAGGTTATAAGAAAGACCACACCATGGAGAAGATTCCAAATCCTGATATAGAATAAGAAAAAAAAAAAAACCATCCCTGAGCTATGAAACGGAAGAGCCGCAAGAAATGGCTTCCAATATCCTTTTATTACAATCGGGAACAGAAAAAGCTATGCAACCCAAATATGCTTTGAACTAAAACGACGCATACTGTGACAGCTGTTTTCCCGCTTACACCTGTGAGATCTTATGATTGAGGTATCATTAAAACCAGGTGTTTAAGACTGACATCCAGACAAAAGGTGAAGTACATTTAAGACTCTCTTACAAGTAATATGCGCACTTGGTATGCAATAGTTTAAGAGGAGTTACATTCAAATGGACTACATTCCGTCAATGTTTGAAAGAGGAAATGGGTCACTGATGTCACGAATGAGCGACCTGATTCTGTATACGCCTTGAAAATTTATTCAAAAGGGGGAAATTACTCTGCATACCTAAATACCATTCACCTCAACCTAAAAGCCTTGCTTTACGGCTACAAAATAATTAAAGAGTTCAGTGAATATATCAGTACAGCCACAAAAGATTTCAGCCTCTTTTTAGAAGTGAGAAACAGCTTTGTTCAAGTGCACCTGCAAATCGACGTAAAAGGGCACAATAAATTTTCATAAATTTTCTCTGGAGACGTGTAAACTACCTACATAAAATCTTCTATTTTAAAACTTCTTTGTTGAAAGTTCATTTCCAATCGTAGTGAAAATTGAAATAGAGAGCTGGTCGCTCCAAAATTCCCACAAAAGGATTTCACTCAAGCAAGGGAGAAAACAATCAAGCAACGGGGACGCTGAAATGATATTCAGTCACCGTGAATGATTCTCCATTAACTCTCGACACAAAAGCCAATAGAGTAAATGAACAATTAAACCTCCTCGTTAAGAACGCCCTGAAGACTATGGAGAAGTATAGAAAGCGACGCAAACAATGGTACTTCGATTGGTCCTTTGAATAACGGGGTTCAAGTAAACAACAGGTGAGTGGGCAATTACGGCCAGAGGAACAGACACCCTTACCCCACAAACATCCCTCTCAATTACACTCGGGAGGTGTAGGTATTGTTACCATTGTTGAAGGAATTGATTTTCCTGGGCTTTTATATTCAAGGCGACGATAGGTTAATGAGAGAAAGAATAAATGCACAAGGTTGGCCCGACCACCCAACACATTCATTAAGAGTGAGAGTCAAGCCCAAGGCATATAATATACATATATATATATATATATATATATATATATATATATATATATATATATAGACCTTACAATAGAAAACTTCCATTGTTGTACTAAAATTGTCCGCTTATTTTTCCGCTACTCAAGTACAAGGTGCTTTAAATACCCATGTGTTAAAACGAAGTAGTGTTGGGGAGGGGCTTACTGAATTTTAATTAATTCATTGTACAGTAGTATCTTTCCATATTAAGTATCATTTTGACTTGTTTGCAGACGCTCCATTAATACATACATATGTAAGTGTATACACTACACAACAATTTTATATTTTCAAATGCTAATGCATAAATAGCTCCTGTATATTGAATGCTATATATCATGGGAATATGAAAGGCCCATAAAGAATTATACACGATAACTGCATCTACTTAGAACAGGACTCATAAATATCTGGCCACTCTGTGATCAGACTGGGAACGCGGTGATAGTAAGAGACACTACCTTCAATGTCCTAGGAAGTGCCCGTGGCTTGGGACACTCGTGCACCATCCACCCCAAGGTTTATCAGAACATAAAAAAAAGAGCCGTGGACTCCCTGGATAGAGAAAATGTTTACTGAGTACTAAGTGAGCTTCTTTCCCTCAAAGCAACGGCTTCCTAAGATGAGGAATAATAAAACACACGTTCCTACACTTAGCTGGTGTAAAATCTATCATAATGAGTATGTACGAGTGCGAAACCGTACTTTTGTTATCATTAATCATAGGGTATGATGTGCTGCAGAAAATATGGCAAAATATTGTACCTGACGTTGTGGAAAGAAGCAGAGCAAGGAAAGGCATAGCACCTATTGTAACATGGACAATGCGAGCGAGGATTCGTGAGAGTCAGAATCCACTAGGCTGAGAATTATATAGGTAATGAGTATACCAAGGGAACTATGTCTGCTAATGTGCAATTTTCAGCCACAGATTGTGTCACTGGAAGTTTGTAGTGCCTGTAGGGAGTGAGAGTGAAATAGGTCTTGTGGCAAAGTTTTGAAAGGTTTCCCTGTTAGAAACAATTTCATAGGAAATACTGCTGATAAAACTACAAGGGAAATATGAAACATGTTTATTAGATGATGTGTTAGTACACAATAAACTGATGGGAAAACTGAAGGATGTTGAAGCCGGATGATTAGTTACTGGAGATTCATCAGCTCTATGTTTGCAATGAAAGTGAAACTACTGAGTAATATTAAGTAAAGACGAAATTTACAGAATGTGGATATGAATTATGTTAAAGAAGTGGATATGAATTATGTTAAAGAGGCGCCTTCAGCAACAAAGTGCTTGTGGGTACATTATACAGGGAGGAGCCATAAAGGAGTTTTACTGTGACGGTGGAACACTAAAATGAGAGGCTCAGTGAAGGAAGAGGTAGACTTTAAAAAAGTATGCACAAGGAAGTAAAGGAGAGATGACAATGAGACACCAGGTAAAATGTTCAGGGTAAGACTGATATGACAATATTTGGAAGGAGAGCATCGTCGGGCATTTTTAATGTAAAAGTGGACAGGCACAACTGGATCATGCAAGAGGTTTCCAAAACACAATGTGACTGGTATTAATTTAAGTTAAACTCTTCTATGAAGTTGTATTCACTTTATCTGAGAGAGAGAGAGAGAGAGAGAGAGAGAGAGAGAGAGAGAGAGAGAGAGAGAGAGAGAGAGAGATGAAAATCTGTGAAATTTTGCGTTTAATGCACCAATTTCATATTCGATTAGCAATCGGTGTCAGAGAATAATAACTTGGAAAATAAAAGTGGTTTTTTCACCTGCCTCCAAACATGGTGAAGTCCGAATTATATACACATGCCCATTAAAATTTCACCGAAAACACGTTGGCCGACTCCAGGGTAAAATAATTAAAACATGAATGGCGAACGAACGAATCCAACTAGTTCAATCTCCGTCTTTGGCTGTGATTGCTTTAAGCGAACCTTCACTACAACGTAAACAGAGGCTTCTAATTCCATATCTACTATATTAGGTTCCATTTGCTATTCTTGTGGCATGGCAGGTTTCCAGCTCATCACCAACTTTTTTTATTGTAACTATTATGTTATCATTAAAGTGACTTATCCTTCATAACCAGCTCTTCGTTGGGTAAGTCGGTAGAGCTGCGGACTGCCACTCGCTGGGCCAGAGTTCGATTCCCCGGCCGGCTGATGAAGAGTTAGAGGAATTTATTTCTGGTGATAGAAATTAATTTCTCGCTATAATGTGGTTCGGATTCCACAATAAACTGTAGGTCCCGTTGCTAAGTAACCAACTGGTTCTTAGCCACATAAAATAAGTCTAATCCTTCGGGCCAGCCCTAGGAGAACTGTTAATCAGCTCAGTGGTCTGGTAAAACTAAGGTATACTTAACTTGACCTTCATAACCAGAACAACTGAGTATTGGGATACACGCTGCCTACACCACTATGATAACGTGATAAGTCGACGAATTACCTTCTTATGCCCTGTCTTACGATATTCCGAACAACTTAATCGATTATGTCCATCGCATGACGATGCAATTCATCAATATGAACACTTGCAATCTTTTTTTTTTTTTACGTTATCAGATAATAAGCTTTTATAACCTTCAAGGTGATCACAGGTTCGAGAATTGAATTTCGACTAAAGGTCTGATAGACTCTCTGACAAGCGCAGCGTCACAGGATGCGGGGTTCATATGACGCACTTGGCAAGTTCGTTTGAATGTTATTCTCCAAAACTACGTTGACAGTTCCTGACTTTTTTTCTGGATCTCTTGGGTACTATGAAAATATGTTAACTCCTAAATCTATTCTCTTATTACCTAATTAACCCAAGTGTTTCGACTACATGGTGATGGGTTAAAGTTTCTATTTTTGGAAACCAGTGGATAATGGCAATGTAAAATATTTCCATAATTTGCATTTTTACTTGTTAAAGTCACAATGCAAAGAATACATGGACACAAGAACACATATAGTAGAATAGATTATTCATGCTATCAGTAATGGGACAGAGGATAAGTATTTAATTGCATGCGAGAACCAATTGGATTCCGTCGTTTCCCTTTTGAAGGCCGAATCCCATTTCCTATCGACACCTACATCTCTGCGTATCAAAGGAAAACAGCATTTGGAGAAATAAACACCCACGCCTCACTGCTCTTTCAATCTTGACATGAGATGGCTCTTCATGTATATATAACACCAGTCAAAACATCTATTGACATACGTTCATCCAATTTATCCCTTTCTATGACCGTCTATCGGGAAAAAGTACCAGCATACAAAATTTTTTTGCATGTCATTTTTTCTATAAATACCGTCTTCACCATAACCTTGTATGATACCAGATCGTGTTTTTCATTAAATATACTTTATGGTTAACTTGAAACCACTCACTGGGGGAAATAAACACAAGTTAACAACCTGACCATTTAACGCATTTGATACCATTAAACTGCCTTCGTCTTTATTGCCACTATGAACGCATACAAGAATATTAGCTCCTCATTCATAAGTTCTTCTAAACATTATCAGATGTAATGTTGGCGCATGACAAATTTCAAAGGGCTCTTATGATCCCATCATTTTCTAAATCTTTTTGATTATCAACCTGAAAAGAGGTTTAAAATGTGTCTGTTCATAAAGATAAACCGATCATCATGATCTATATCTTCAAAATTGTCTAGACCATACCCAATCCAATTTTTCTAAATCATGTAAAATGAGCTGTTACACATTCTCTACTTTTGCTATTTACACTCTGATTTTGATAATCTCACTTTTGGGACATTTCTCCTTATTTTTGATAGCTATCAGTCCTTTCCAAACTAACTGTTCTATCCAATTTCTGTAAGGTTTCATATACTCATCCTCACTCCCACAAGATCGTAGCTGTCAACTCCATGTTCTTTATATCACACTTCGAAATATCATTATATATGGCCAAAAGATTTCCTCTATATTAACTCAACCTTTCTGCGGTCTTTCCTCTATATTATCTCCGCCTCTCTTCGGACTTATCACGCAAATGTGTATAAACATATGTTCCATTCCTTTCCTTACTTGATTTCCGGCTGGAGAACCTTTTTTTAAAGTATAATTCAACAACAAATATAAGTACCAAAATTTGGATAGTCTATTTGCCATTAAAGTTACGTTGACAGTTAATTAACTGAAATTTATATGAATTGATCAGTCCGGTACAATAAATCCAAAGCTATATGAAAGGCCTCAAAACTCGTAAAATGAAGAAAAAACTGAGTTGCTACTAATGCACTTCCATGGCATAATGGTATTGATTGAAAGCCGTCTAATGTGAGTCATTCCCATCTTTTATTTAAAACTGATATTCTTACTCGTGCGTCTTGGCTTCAGTGGGAAATGCCCTCTTTCTTTTTCTATATGCACACACACACACACACACACACACACACACACACACACACACACACATATATATATATATATATATATATATATATATATATATATATATATATATATATATATATATGCAGAGAGAGAGAGAGAGAGAGAGAGAGAGAGAGAGAGAGAGAGAGAGAGAGAAATTTAGTCTTGACTTCCAATATGCTGTTACTGCTTTTCGAAGTAGGCAAACTAAACCCATACATATGGGCAGCTTAGGCATCGGACCAGAAGCCTAATCTAAAATAACACTTGCGAAACAAAGGGGGTACGGAACCACCAATCGCAAGGCAAACCCTGGAGCTATCCATCTGAAGGAGAGAGAGAGAGAGAGGGAGAAACAGAGAATATATATAAATATATATATAATATTAAAATATATAGACACAAATATATGTGTATATATAATATATATATATATATATATATATATATATATATATATATATATATATATATATATGTATATATGTATATATATATATATATATATATATATATATATATATATATATATATATATATAATTCTCTCTCTCTCTCTCTCTCTCTCTCTCTCTCTCTCTCTCTCTCTCTCTCTCTCTCTCCATTAGAGCTAACAGATTGTTTGAATCACTGAATATAGATATACAAGTACCTCCAACAGTGAAGTTACCACCCCATTGGACTATGAATAAAATAAGGACTTGCACTCAGTTGAAATATTTATCAAAAAGTTCCTCATATACCCCAGAACACCATAGACAAAAAACCATAGATCATATAAGACGAAAGCATTCACATTACGCGATTTATACAGATGGGTCTAAATCACAACATGGAGTAGGATATGCAGCTATATCCCAGAACAAGTCATATCAGTTATCTTTGCCTAATAATGCCTCAGTCTTCACAGCAGAGTTATGTGCAATCGCAGTAGCCATCAAAATTATAAAGCAAGTAACATTCAATAATTTTGTTATTTTTAGCGACTCAAGAAGCGCTATAGAAGCCGTTCAAGGTTACTACTCAAAAATAATATTGTACAGGAGATTAAATATGAACTCCACAAATTGTATAATAATGGAAAAAATATTGAAATATGTTGGATCCCTGCCCATGTAGGGATTAAAGGAAATGAGGAAGCTGATAAAGCAGCTAAAGAAGCAGTCCGCATGGCAATATCAAATATAAAAATCCCAATTAGTGATTACAGAACAGATATAAAAACAATCATTATAAATAAATGGCAAATCATATGGAACGAGGAACCTATAAATAATAAGTTGAAACAGATAAAATCCAGCGGTGGAAAATGGAGCTCATCAAGTCAGAGAGAGAGAGAGACAAACACAAGTAATTCTGACGCGTCTGCGAATAGGCCATACTCGTTTGACACATGGACACTTGATGAACAGTCCATGTGGCCCTCCTCCCGAATGCACAGAATGCAAAGTGTTGATAACAGTCAAACATGTGCTGTGCGACTGTCCAAAATATAATCAACAGCGAGTATCAACCTTTGGAAATGAATCAGTGGGGGAAATTTTATCAGAATCTTATACATTTTCAGTCATCCCAATTTTATCTTTCATTAAGAAGTGTAAATTGATAGAAAAAATATAAATTCAAGTAAATAATAAAAATACAGAAGCCTGTTTGGAGTTTAAGGAAAAAAAAATTGTAATTCTGAATTTTAATTTTTGATTTTTATGAAATTTTATTTTATTCTTTTTAATATTTAATTTTTTTGTATGCATGGAAACGAGCAAACGTATTTATTGTATACATGTGTTTCAGAGTAAAGCACATTTGTTATACAGTTTTTTTTCTTTTAAACTTCATTTTCATTTATTCATCATCATGCGAATGACCTGTTTGGTCCCAGTTCTAGGCCTATGACCTAGACCTGGCATTTCATCCTAATCCTTCGGGCCAGCCCTATAAGAGCTGATTAGTCAGCTCAGTGGTCTGGTTAAACTATTTTAATAATAATAATAATAACTCTCTCCCTCCATATATATACAGTATATATATGTATATATATATATATTTATATATTTATATATTTATAAATTTGACTCACATCAGGATCGAACCCAGGCCTTTTAATTGAAAGACAAGACTGCTGCTAACCAGGCCAAACAAGTCATAAAAGACGTTGGAACCTAAGTACCACTGTGCCTAAGGCTTTACCTGGGCAGACTAACTGACTCGCATACCAGCGTGTTTTCCCCAACTTCCCGACTAGACAGTGACCCAACTGACAGCATTTCATTCGAATTATCCTTTCTGAGTGAATATGATAGAAATAATCAACACACAAGCACGTATGGAACAGAAATAAATTTCTAACTCAATCTCCAACAGCTTCTTGTAGACATTTCTGCGCTACACAAATCATGGCCAGTGAGCCTGACATCTTATCTGTTAAATGGAAACAGAAATAAATTCCTGAGTCACATCAGGATCGGACCCAGGCCTTTCAATTGAAAGGATAATGCGAGGCAGTTAGCCTGCCCAGGTAATGCATTAGGCACAGTGGTACTCAGGTTCCAACTTCTTTTGTGACTTGTGTGGCTTAGTTGGCAGCAGTCTTGTCTTTCAACTGAAAGGCCTGGGTTCGATCCTGATGTGAGAAAGAAATTTATTTCTGTTCCACACGTGATTGTGTGTTGATTATTTCTATATATATCTAAGTACATAGCATCTTAATATATAGATATGGATGCATGTAGTACTGTATATAAATATATATACGAGTATATATATATATATATATATATAAATCTACCTATCTATCTATCTATCTATATATATATATATATATATATATATATATAATCAGAATATATTCAGTAACATTTTTAGTATATATACTAAAACTGGATGGGATGAAGATTACAAACGCAAATGAAAAATAATCTGAGTGTTATATACTGAACAAGATCATTAAAGGTCAAATATCATATATATATATATATATATATATATATATATATATATATATATATATATATATATATATATATATATGCAAAAGTCCATTAAAATTGTATTTGCGAATACGAAGGAATTTCCAAAAGGTAGGTGGGATATGAGGTTCACTCAGGAGTGGCTAAGCCTCAAGGATAAGAATTGTTAATCTTCCTCAAAAAAAGTTTCCATGAAGATCTTGACAGTTAAACTCAGCTTCCATAACCATTAGCAAATCCGCTTCCTTGCCTGCATTATTAAGACAATTTCAAGGATCTGAACATTTGAAGTAAAAAAATAGCTCCAGAATAAATCTCTGGTGTAAGGCAATGTATACTCTGGTTAGTACTATTTCCATGAATAAAAATGGCAGAATTTTTAGGACCAAGTCTTACGCTTATTGCCTTGGAAAGACATTTTCTCGTGAAACCCTCAGAAGATTAATCGCACCACTCACAGTATCATATGGCAGGTCACCCGACGGCCTTTCCGTAAATAAGGACAAAAATATTACGTTTCCTTCACGCTTACTTATCTTCATGATGACATCCAGGTATGTGAGAGCCTTCCAAAAATCTTTTCAACTTTGTAAAAGGGTTCTTCAGTCACTCAGTCGGGATGCTTGAGGAACAACAGTTGTCAAGAAATTATTTTAAATTCTACTGCGGTAAACTCTAATGAAAAAATTCCCAAGCAGGCAAAATCAATTTTTTCCTATCCATTGTTACCTATAAAATCGTACATTTCTACTTCTTACTGATAATTTCTGCAACCAGAATTTTTGGGCAGCATATATAGCCCGCTCAGCGATATTCCTTTGATCATTTTCTTGATTCCTTTGAGAATTCAATAAATCACAGCATGCTCATTGGCAAGACTTGGCTGAACTACATTAACGCACATTTTGACGTTTTAGATACCCATATGAAAAATTTAAATTATTTTTTATTAACTTTAAATAATCTTATGCTTAGCTTAAAACTACAGGACACTGGGAAAGTGATACCTGAATTCGTTCCTGAATGCTTTCATAATCCATATTTTGTACGGAAAACAAGCTCACTATATATAAAGTCTTTCTTTAGATACTGATTTATGATTTTTGCAATTTTATCACAGCATAAAACTGATTAGCAAGTAATCTGATTATGCATGCCTCTGGATTAGCCTAGGTCTACCAATGCGGAATTCCGAATAATTGGAGAACAGTTATCTAACCTTAAGTATCCTGACCAAAGCTAATAAAATATTCTTCGGTGTCTTAAAAATAGACCAAACAATTTCTACTGTAACGTAATTATAATCAAACAATTCGATGGTATTAAAAAACTAAGGCAAAGCCTTCGGGATATACAACCTTCTTGCCTTTGGCAATCCAAAACCGCTCAGTTCAGCTGTCATATTAGAAATTTCAAGACCGACATATACATGATGCCCAACAGGGACAAAACTCTACCCCAGAGAAAAACTGAACGTCATCGTTGGGTTGTTCACGCGAACCAGTCACAAGGAACAACAGGAATACATAACAGATTTTTTTCGTCACTACTAGTCGACGCAAAGGTCAAACCCTTAAAGCTCCCTACTGACAGAAGACATCAAAAGTAATATATCCCAGGGGCCATGAAATCCAGATATAACCTTATCCTTGAGGTTAAACCTTCCCCTCGTGAACCTCATATTCAACGTTGTTCGTCCTTCGAATATCTCTTGCTTTATATTTATAAATTTCGACATACTTTCCAAATCATTGTTATCTGAGAACACTATATCTTCCAGTTTCCCTTCGTTTTAACTTCAACCTGTTATGAGATTGTGTGTGAGCGCAAACATCTGTGCTTGTTTGCACGTAATAATTCATACCTATTTCAACTATAATTTCAATTATTCATTAAGGCTCCAACCCCTGTGTCACTAAAAGCTATGGTTATTTTAATAATATTAGCATTAAGTAAAACAAGTTACAATGATGGAGGAGGTAGCCGCATCTTAAACTGATTCCTCCACTTCAGACGATAACGTACGGAACACCACATCATTAATATTTATCATCACACAACTGCTGTCCCGATGCAAAACAGAACAAGTAAAAAATGCGCCGAAGTTGTTTCGGCGCAATCGAGTTTTCTGTACATCGTAGAATCAAGAGCACCGAAAATGGATCTCTCTTTTGGTGGTCTCCGTATAATGCTGTATGATCCACGGCCCATGAAACTTTAACCACGGCCCGGTAATGGCCTGGCCTACATCGTTGCCAAGTGCACGATTATGGCTAACTTTAACCTTAAAATAAAAACTACTGAGGCTAGAGGGCTGCGATTTGATATGTTTGATGATTGGAGGGTGGATGATGAACATACCAATTTGCAGCCCTCTAGCCTCAGTAGTTTTTAAGATCTGAGGGCGGACAGAAAAAAGTGCGGACGGACAGACAAAGCCGGGCACAATAGTTTTCTTGTCAGAAAACTAAAAACGACTGTTATAGTTTTTTTTTTCCAAGCATCACAATGAAACGAATCTGTTAAATACCCACTGATCGAGAAAAATCCTTAAACTTCCCTGGCACAATATATTCAACAGAACCATGGGTGGCAGCGAGAGCTTCGTCGATCAATGACAACTCCACTCCACTCAGTGGAAATGGCGAAAACCATCGGCAGAATTTATAAAGTCACCAACACAGTTCAGCCCCGTGGAGAACGTGGTCAGCTCATGCCTCAATGGGCGGAGCATCGCTGACGTCACTGGACCAGAAACGAGGTTGGCTTTTGTTCTAACTTCTGTGTGCCTCAGTCATTCATAAAGTTCATTTACCCTCACAGTAGCTTTGATTCTCAGTGTATTCGTACGATTCATAGAGCTAAACGCAAGCATCACTCATTTTCTGAAAACAACATTGAGTGAATACAAAATAAACGCCTATAGATAATCTTTCTTTCTCTTAAAATTGTAAAGCATGCTTTTTTAAAAACCCCCCACGGCAACCATCAATAATTACCGAAAAGAAATATGTATTCATTTATATGTGTATGTATGTGTGTTTGTCTGGTTTGGGGAGAGAAAAATAACACACTGGTCTCTGCCACATTCAAATTTTAACTGCTAAATCGTGAATGTCGTGAATATCGCCCTCTGCAGAAAACTGTCACACCAGCCACTTCATACATCTGCACAGAAGGCTCATCAACAGCACATCAAATCCCCTCCACACACTGCACCACTCGCCTCTATTTTGCAAGCGTTCTCGTGTCTCGTGGGAATGAGGCCCTTCCAGTAACTCTTTCACTCCATTTACCTTGCCCTTTCTCGATTCCTCAGAATTACACAATTTTTTCATCAACGTATCGTCCTCCATTATTTCCTCATGACTATATCATCTCCAAACACCATTTCACATAATCTAACGTTTTAGTAACCACTTTTATGCATTTTATCACTTCTCACCATTTCTATTCTTCTTATGCCATATTGCAAACGTTCATCTAAACAGCTACCACCTTTATTATTTCATTTGCATTCAGCATCCACGCCACATTACCATAAAGGAGACCTTACACAACAACGCTTACATCATTTACAATTTAGCATGTATAGACACTCCAATATTCTGTACATACCCACCTACATAACTGCTCCACCCATTCTGTGACACTCTTCGATCATCCTATTATTATCAGATACATTTACTCACAAATGCCATCATGAATCAACCAAAGTTAACTGATCCAACTTCTGGCTTTGAATTTCCCTCATGACCTTACTGTGGCTCGCATTTACTCTAAATTTATCAGGTTGCAAACACTTTCAAACTCTTTACTCATTCCTGCAGCATCTCTTCCCTGTTCCCGGTCAGGACCATATCATCTGCATACATCACCCCTTCCCCATTCAACTCATAACTCATTTTGTTTTCCCACAACTTTGCACCGACATCTACAGTCTTTACACCATACCAGTCACTCCCCATCTACTTATTCTGAGGAATGCTTTTCTTCCCTCGTAAAACCTACTAACTGTTGTTATCAACTTATCTTCTTTACCATTCAGTGCGATCTACACTGCATTTCTACCATCTATCATATGCATTTTCTTTAGACTTTCAATTTTTTTACATAACAGTTTCTCAGGAAGCAATTGATCAACGAAAAGTTTCTTCAATCAATCCTCCTATCTTGTCTTTCTCAGTCAAAGCATACACCTTTAATGGTATACCGGAGTGATATTATGATCCTAATTCTAACGGTCGCTTCGATCAGTCTTTTCCATTACACAACTATTATTCCTCTCACTTTCAATGCATCAACTTCCGGCTTCTTTTTATTCCTCGACCTATTATTGTTTCCCTTATGTCGTCAACAGGCAATTCGACAAGTATTCTCTAACTGACATTAATCCCTTGAACTCTTACGTCATTCATCTCTTTCTTTTATATATTCCACACTCAAGAAATCTTCAGAATGCAGTAATGCATGCATACATACATACATACATATTTATCATACATACATATTTATCTTAACATGTATATATATATATATATATATATATATATATATACATATATATATATATATATATATATATATATATATATATATATATATATACATATATATATATATATATATATATATATATGCAGTATACAAATAAATTATAAACGCTTGCTAAAAAGGTTCTAATAAATTAACAAAATACAATATCAAACACAAACAATCCTTTGATGTGTCCAACCCCATCTAATGTAGAAAGGCCATAGAAAACTAACAGCAATCTCAGCACGAAAAAGAAGAAACAAAAGACAGTCATGATCACAGAGATGGACTCTCCTGAACGATTAGGAGGATAATAAGGATTTCAAGAATTTGAAGACCGAGATGTAATGAGAAAAGAAATATTTCATAAAAATGGAATGTGAGAAGGGATGCAAGATTTTACTGAATCAAGTGATAAAATGAAAAATAAATACAAAGGCAGGGGTAGAATATAAAGGAAAGTGGTTATAATGAGAGAGAGAGAGAGAGAGAGAGAGAGAGAGAGAGAGAGAGAGAGAGAGAGAGACAGGATTTGGATACCGAATGCTAAAGAAAACGGACGACGAAAGCTTCATTCACACGTGTAATGGGAATGACGACATCCCCTTTGTGGCGCTTCAAATTCGGCTATGTATCGTTGGGTTTGCAATGGCAACTTTTACCTCGAAATCACCAGCCTGGCTCATACTGAACCAAATTAATTTTTCAACCATATCTTTTGGCATCAAATTCATCAAAATAAACTAAATATGTTTTGTTAACGTAGTTGAAATATAGAAATCACCAATATATATATATATATATATATATATATATATATATATATATATATATATATATATATATATATATATATATATATATATATATATTAAATTCTGATAGATAAATGAGAATATTGTATATATATATGTGTGTATACAAAATTCTAATTTTTCTATCAGAATTTAATAGAGCATACCCAGAGGAAACTGAGAAATGACATGGTGCACGAATGATAGTGATGTTTATCCTACATTATGTTTATGATTCTCAGCAACTTTGATAGTGGCCGAGTACTACGTCTGCTGCAACAGATTGCTTAAGCTGCAAATTCCAAAATTCCAAATCACTGTTGTCCCATTCTTAATGTGGTTATCATCATCGTCCTCAGCCACGTTTGACGTCATGTTCTTCTTACGGATTTAGCCTGGTAACGAGTTTTCTACATTCTCTTCCATCTTGCGCACCATCCTGAATTCTCATCTAGTCGAACGCAGCACCTAGGCTCTCTTTTCGCGATCTTCTTGAACTCCCACTGACCGACGTCCTGCTAGATCCGTGTGGAGCTGCATGCTCCTGTTCTCTTCTCATCACTCGCCCATACCATCTCGATTCATTTTCCCCACTTCCAGTATTCCGGCCATTTTATTTGTCAGAGACACTGCTTGCAATGCGTGCAGAAGCGCTAATCTAACACAAGCATCATAAAATTTTGCCCTTCTTTGTAGTACTTTCCACCTGATCCAGGCCATTGCGATTCTTTTTCTTACTGTTCTCTCAATTTTGGCCTCACAATCCATCTGTTACCAAGGGAAAAACCTTCAATCTCTTTCAAGTTAACTAACACCCTTCCGTAATGCACCACTCCACCATTCCCTCTGTTATATGTTATCAAACGTTGGGCACTGAAAATCTGAAACTTTATTTAAACATTGCAATCATGAAGAGTCCCATGACACCCTCCTACATTCACTCCGGTGGTATATACGTCCGCATTGTTCACGTGGCATTTTGTCATGGTATAATTTCTTATTTGCTCTCGTTCTTGCCACCATATTCTTGGTTTTGTTTGAACGAGTTTCAGTCCTCTCTTCTTCGCCCACTTCTCCATATCTTTACTCTTTGATATTCCCAAGACGTCTTCCTTCAGATCTGGGTTAACGTAGGATTATCTGTATTCTGCAGTCCTTTGTCATTCTTTGTCACAATGATAAACAGAAGAAGGCCAAGTGCTCTTCTTCGACGAAAATATTCCTGGTTTATTTTAAACGAAACAAAAAAGTTATATCAGCTTTTTTTTTTTACACAATTTTGGCTTTATTGTGGACGGCATTCGCTAATTTAGTTATCGTATTTTATTTATGAAACAGCAAGCAGCATCTCCTGCTTACGATATATTAATGGTGTATAAACACCCTCTCCGCTAATCACAATATTCCAAATTAACGAGTAGTAAAAAAACAAAAATAAACTGTCACTTTAACGTACAAAAATCGTCTGAATGTGTCCTCCAAGGATCAAGTATGGAAACCATGCACTATTTACTACGCAACATTATACCCACAGCCAAAAGTCGTTACACCTCATTCACATCATAAATAATACATACCGTCATTAAGGTTATTAAACTACTTTCCGAACGACACGAAGTTAATGAATTTCATATCACGAGGTAAGTTGTAGAATTAAGCTTTCATAATTAAATTTGATCTAAATTATATCCCAAAATCTGAAGACTCAATTTTTCTGGGAGGAAATTAATTTCCTTCATAAACTGACTGAAAAAGAGACCCCGCCAGAGCAAAGAAAAAATTACATAACAAGGAGAAAAATTTTTCAGCATAATTATGAGCATCTCTAGAAAAAGAGACAAAAGCGGGGAGGAAGGAAGACGGGTTTACCACAATGAACTGAAAGTGGCCTCAGGAAAAGGGGACAGAGAGAGAGAGAGAGAGAGAGAGAGAGAGAGAGAGAGAGAGAGAGAGAGAGAGAGAGAGAGAGAGAGAGTTCTTTGACAGGAAACCATCTGTCTACTATACTATCGTACGTTCAGTTCTTTGAAAAAACTGACCCTTATGATGACTCTGGATCCCAACTTTAAAAGAACACGGCTTCCATAAGCCATTCCATCAGCGTTTACAGGCTTAATGAATTCAAGCGTAAAAATGTCAATATTTTACCACACTCTCGTTAATATCAAGAGCACTTTGTTCTCATTATCATAATGTATGACGAGAAAATCATTGAAGCCACAAGAAAGACCATGAATGGAATTAGGAAGAGAATTTATGTAAAATGCACCCTTGGGACGAGATTTCCGCTCCTGTCTTCTTCCCTACTACTAGCCAAAGGGCAACAAGGATTTATTTTTTCGAAAATATGAAAAAAATCAACATTACGTCGTTTCCCTAGCAGGGATGGAGGCACATAAAAAGCAAGCAAACTGTTACTGACATTCTTAGTGTAGCTGCCGTATCAAAGATGAACGAATACCTTGAGCTGAAAACGTGCACATTCACTGCTTCAGACATCAACATAGAAGTATCATCAAGCCCCCTGCACACAGCAAGCAAATCCATTCTTTACAAGTACTTTCGCACTTCCTGGATTAATATTAGGCGCCTTTCTTTCTAATGCCTTTTCCAATTCTATCTATCCAGTGTTTTGTAGGTCTTCATCTGCTCCCTTCAAACCACCTCAAAACATTCTGATCCACCTTTACACCTACTCTAGTCTTTTTAGGACTTCTACATATCTCTACACTTCTCACCCTCTCAATTCTTCTTCCACCGCAAGTACTACACAGACAAAGACTCAGCTCAATTCAGCTTCAGCCTATTTTCTTTGATTATATAAAACATTCACTCCTTACATACATAAAAGAGTTTCTTCCCAAGCTTTTGCACACACCGTAATTCATTTTTGGCACCAACTAGTCTTTGATTCACCTTTCCTGTCACCTTTGTCATCCATTATATCTACTGTCAAAACCCTCAATAGATCCACCAGTTCTACACCTCCACCTCCCATATTAAAATCACTACTCCATTTACCTCATTTCCACTCAATATCATAATCTTACAAGTGCTCCCATTTACTCTAAACTTTCTTTTCTTGCAAATACTGTCAAACTCTTTCATTGGTTTCTGCAATTTGTCTTCCCTTTTTCAATTCCATATACACTACAATATCGCCCACAAACACTAACACACACTTATATACATATATGTATGTATATATACAGTATATATACGTGTGTGTGTATGTGTGTAAATACACAATTATCAACCATTTGCCTTCTTCTCTTTTGGAGAGGATAGCACTAGAAGTCCATAACCTACCGGTTATCAGCAACAAATGTTTTGAGATGAGGCTGCAAAGCCCAAACACTTTTTTGGGGTTGACTGGAGAGGTAGCTCGAGGGTATCAGCTAAAGATCTTACAACTGCTATTTTAGTTCTCTACAACTAAGACACATATATATACTGTATATATATGTATATGTGTGTGTGTGTAATTGTAATAGCTACAAAGCCCTCTTAACTTTAGGTTATGAAGCAAAGTGGAAACCTGCAAGATAGAGCACTGAATGTTATGATGGATGGTGCAATGATGGAAGTCATTTACTTGCACAGATATTTTTGAGCAAATGAAACAGAGAAAGGTAGGGCGAGAATAAGATGAGAGTTCCATAGTAAGTGAAGAATAGCAAGTAGCTAGGTTATGCAAAAGATTCAGCGGGTAATTGGTGTGTCTTTGGAAGCAAACGTTTGAATGCTGGAAGGGCATGTTGATCTTGATCTGCTTTGCCGAAGTGAAGTGTGCATGCTGAATGTAAATGAAACAAAAAAGTTGAATCTGTTGTGATGAAATATTTTCGCAGTTTATGTGGAACAAATATGCATTAGTGTTTCGAGGTAGTTTCGTTATGTGGGAAGAACAGAGGATGATAGGTATGCAATTCAAGTGTTGGGAGGGAAGAGGAGTGAAAAAGCTAAAAAGTGCAGGGAGAGAAGAAAGGCAGTGGAATGGAAAACTGTATATCCATGAAGCATGAGAGTGCAAACAAAGCTGATGGCACAGTGCTTGGGTAGTGCGACAAATCACTGATAAGCTCTCTGTGTAGGTATATGAGGCAGCTGATATTATGGAGACTTTATGTACAAGGTGGCATCCCTAATTTAGCATTTAAGGTTTTCTTTTATAGAACCAGCCTCTAATTGGAGAAACGGCTAACTGTTTAATTTTTAGAGTTTTTCATACATACTCGTCAACACTACTATAGTTAATAATAAGAGCTTATAGTAGAATCACCGATGAATGTGTTGAAAGTAATAAAATAAATTATCAAACACATTATGAGCATCAAATTCAATGATTCACTCATGCATCCATACACAATACGTTGACGTTTTCTCGTAATATTCCCTTGTAAACATCTTTCATCTTACGTCGAGGGAATAAAGCTCAAGTACAAGGTAAAAGGACCACTTGTGATTCATGACACCACTCTCATCAGTCTTGATACACGAGTTGCGGAGAAAATGCAAAGCACGACAAGTATTTATGCAAAAAATTCACCATTCTTCATCGACTATGTTACCTGCCATCCATTCACAGCAGCCGTCAATGTTCGTTTACATTTTTCATAATTCATTCGTGGAAATTTACGACATCAGTCTGCTATATTTCCATGGCTATACCAACCTGATGGATAATAACAAACTGTGAAAAATTGCCCAAACAATTTTCATGACCACACTATTTCATGGAAATTTATTATAACGGACATATAATAATAATAATAATAATAATAATAATAATAATAATAATAATAATAATAATAATAATAATAATAATAATAATAATAATAATCTGAGTGATAAAAATCCACAGTTATATAGTTAATATATTACTATGTAAAATAAACAGACTTTCGAACACTTGGACGGTGTTCCTCATCAGTGCTAACGTCAGCACTGATGAGGAACACCGTTCAAAGTAATATATTTAATATATAATTGTGGATTTTTATTATTATTAAACAGACTGTTCTTCGCGAAATTGTGAATCTCTTAGCAATAATAATAATAATAATAATAATAATAATAATAATAATAATAATAATAGTGAACTCTCGTGTTTCTCACTTCACAGAACGCAATTCAAATAACACTGACAGAAATCTGGAAGCAATTCAATGATTTTTTCCAGATCTTAAATCCGAGACACTGCAGGGCCATTGGTAACGTTGTAAAATATTCACTCCCCCATCATGATCCTATTGCTTATTCCATTTCGAAATTCTATCTTCGACATTGCCACGGAGAAGCAGGAGAACGGGAATATGAGAAATTCTACTGTAATTCCATACTCGGTGTTGAACTGTTATAAGAATATTGGCAATGACAATATGACTCCATACAGTTCAGCTGTAATATTATTATCAAATGTACACTTGAAACAGAGAATGCATGGAACAAATTTGGTAGAAATAAATGTGTACTCCTACATACTTCAGTATATTCCTCATCTTTTGAATGACCCCATTTGTATTAATTTTCGATTTTAAAAGGTTTCGTTCATTCATTAATCAAAGGAATTCAATGTAATTGTTAAGATTAAATCCAATTAATTAAAAATATTTATCTCAGTTGTTCTGAATCACCTCCCTACATCCTCTCTCACAGCAAATACTATATATTCTCACCCGTTTTCCGCAACAATATCTGACCGGCCACAAAACCTAACAAAAGTTTACATGTAGCATTCGACACCAGCCAGCAATATTGCTCTCTGTTCCGAGAGTATATACAGTACAGTATATACTTATACAATATATCTTTTCTTACTCATAAAACATTTTAAGGGTACATTTTGCTAATAATATTGGTTTGCAAAACAAGTATATTCACATTACTTTTATCACAAATTGGCCCGTTCAATCGTTCATCACACTAAGGAGAAAAAAAATTATTTGCAAGCAATTCTCTATGGAAAAGACATTTCATCTTCTTGTTAACATAAGACAGCAACTATTAAGGTAACCGACTAATAAAATAACCAACCACTACAGGCAACAAGGAGACAGGAACAGATTTGAATTCAAACATACTGTGTTCATACCATGCGCCCCAGCATTGACTTCGTCCAAATAAAACTACTTCTACTGTCTGTTAAGAGAACAAGGTGCAAAGCTAAAATGAGAGGAGTAACAAAGTAAAATAAAATACAAAAGGAGAGACGAAACTTGGGCAGACAGTTCATCAATCCTCCAACAACAGTGACTATGATACTTCATTTCCACTTTCATTGGCACCAATTTCAACTTAATAAGTGACTTGCTTCTTTTTCGTTATGCGCTGTTATGCTTCGGAATTATAGCATAACAAATCATTCTCATCCTATAACAGGAATTATCCGTTCTGATGTTTCTGGTATTGCCCTTTAAGTAGTTGCATTAGGTGTTGAAATTAAAAACTGACATTATTCCTAAATAAGTCCTCTTGGTCACGAGAAGTGTATCAAATATCCTAGATTTCTCTTTTATACGCTCCAGAAATGCGTCTCTAAAACGTTAACTTTCTACAAATAAGCCGGTGGTAAACCTCATCTGTGATGTTAATTTTTCGGGAACAAAAAATCCTTATGATTCCCACTTTTAATTCAAAGGTGCTCTCTTTCGTTTATGGAAAAATAGCAAAAAAAAAAAAAAAAAAGCTGATCGTCCAAAAACTTGACAAGTTTACTAAAACTTCCTTCGCCTAACACAACAGAGACGCGCCCCATTTACACCAATCTTGGTTAAATATCCTGAGGCGTCAGAAGTGCTCAAAGATATGGAAGACGAAGTGAAATCTGGAAAAAATATTCACTTTCCAGTCACTCAAATTTAACTCTTATTGCAAAATAATTCTAATGAGTTGATGATTTATAGAATACACATGAGATAAAAAGAGACAGATTAAGAAATACTGAGAATAAATACCAAGATGGAACCTGAAAATAATATTAAATTACCCAGAGAAGTAAGAAGATTTACCGTTGAGAGATTGAAGACTGCAACTCTAAAGAAAAATGCCCGTATCACTCGGGAGACCTCTCTTAATGTTGCAGTTTATCTCTCTCTCTCTCTCTTCTCTCTCTCTCTCTCTCTCTCTCTCTCTCTCTCTCTCTCTCTCTCTCTCTCTCTCTCAATTTTACTTCATTTCGCGCGCTGAGATCTTCATCCTTGTATTTGCAGACGCCTGGAACCCGCGGTTAAATATTTGCAACTGTTGGCAAAATTTTAACAGCTCCTTAATTTTGCATCTATGAACACGATAGCGTGGTCTGAGTTAAGGTTCGAAGGAAAGCAAGTATGTTTTTAAATATGCCATAATAACACTTTACTTAGTAATAACAGTTATAATAACTCGCGTTCAGTAACAAAAGTCATAAAAATGCTTTTTGTCTGAGAAATGATTGACAATGTCTTACAGGTTTTCTGCTACAGAACAACAAAATAAAAATAGCACATAAAATACCACAACGAACAAAAAAATTAGTGTGGGTTAAAATGAACATGCAAATGTGCTGCAAATTCATGAAGATATAGTTACCCATTTTTCCAAAAAGTCAAAATGCTTAACAGAAATAACGATTCATTCCTTCACTCAGAAATTTAGTAACTGAACTTCACGAATATAAAATTTTGTGGTACAGAAAACTGTCGAAGCCATCACCACTTCACAGCTCAGTGAATCAAGGAGCTTTGTACGTCATTACGGTTTTCATTCCTGAATTAATTTTTAAGCCCACGGATGACTTGCACATTCAATGCAGCTTGAATAAAATGAGTCTGTAACAAAACGGCTTATTTGTTTTATATCCTCTAGGACATCTGAAAGTTCATAAACGTACCGAACACTGAATGAGAGAGAGAGAGAGAGAGAGAGAGAGAGAGAGAGAGAGAGAGAGAGAGAGAGAGAGAGAGAGAGCTTACGCACTGCTAAGATGAATTCCTCCCCACCAAAAAAAAAGAAAAAAAAAGAGTTAAATAGAAAACATGAAAAGGTAAAAAGGAGAGCATGGAAAAATGCCAGCCAATCTACTGGAAGTATATAACCGAGGGATTACGCGGAAAAAGAACCCCGCATTCGCATAAAAATGGATGATTTTATCTCAGGGGTTAGAGGGGCAGTGGTGGATGTTCCATCCGTAGCTACTTCGGTTACTGTGGGAACTCGAAACCTGGTGGTTGGCTGCGACCGAAACAGCTAAAAGGCTTAACTCGAAGGTTCTCGGTAATACTTTATTTTCTGATGGGGGTGAGGGGAAAGCAAAACGAAATTACAACAAAGAGAGAGGGCGTGAGGATCCTTAGAACACAAAAAAGCGTAGTACAATAAGCAAAAAGAGTAACAGACGGTAAACAGAAAAAACACATACAAAAATGACAAGCTGAAAACAAACTCTGTAACACAGACTTATTTTAATTTTCCAGAAATTTTAATCTAAATAAATCCCCAGGTCCGCCAAAGGGAAACTAGATAAAAGTAAAATGATCGCTTTCTAAAGTAACATATGCAGACAATTTCAAGCCTGAAAAAATCTTCAACATATCCAAGTACACTATTTTCTTATTTTATACATTTTACAAAAACACTTTCATGGGATTGACTAAAATATGTGTAAGATAATGTAAATTTGAATTAAACTTGCAAATTTACAACCGAAATCTTGGCATGGATATAAGTAATCCTTTATCTCCAGTTTTAAGCAATTTATATTAGATTTTTTTACAATCAGATTCTTAAACAAAATCCTTCTGTGATGATTCATGTATGTTGACGACATAATATTTGTTCATGAAACGAAAATATAAAAACTTTCTTGGTCAAATTAAATGAATTAGTCCCATAAATAAAATTCACCGTCTAGATGGAAAATGACGGCAGCCCGCTATTTCTGGATTCTCTAAGACAAAGAAGTAGTAATGAGTTTAAATACAGTGTGTACAGAAAACCTACCAATTCCTCATATGTAAACTTTTGTTCTGGTCATGGTAATTAAATAAAGAAATCAACTTTCACACCCATGTTTCAAAGAGCAGACAATATTAAATAGAAGTGGATTTCAAATCCCACTTTTATATTGACCAAACTGGAAAATAATTGGAAAGCAGACCAGAACATCACAAAAATGTTAATGATATAAACATGGTAAAAAAATAGTTACAATAATATACTGGAATGAAACATCATCGAATCCAGTTTTATATAAAAATTCTTTCGTAAGAATATGAATAACCGTCAAGGCATGTTTACACTTTATCCAACAATTCCAAAAGAAACATGAAAAGCGTACAGGTTTTAAGGAAGGTAGGTGACGTGCGATGAAAGCAAAGGTGTGAACCCACCCGCACTGCTAAACAGATATTTAAATTTTGCGATGACATCAGACGCTAACGAGTTAACTGATCTCCCTTTTTTCCCCACTTACTAGGAGTGAGTATTTGGTTTCCAGCCCCTCCACGTTCCTTTGCACTGTCACTGCAGCATATTTATTGCAAACTTCTACCACTACGTATTAGTCCTCTTGAAAGTAGCTTTAAATGTGAAGGAAAACCAGTCAAACATCATATCCAGTGTTTTTTTCATATACTGTATATATATATATATATATATATATATATATATATATATATATATATATATATATATATATATATATATATATATATATATATATATATATATATATATATACACACACACACACATATATATATATATATATATATATATATATATATATATATATATATATATATACATATATATATATATATATATATATATATATACATATATATATATATATATATATATATATATATATATATATATATATATATATATATATACACACACACACACACACTGTCCATCGTCACTTACAAAAATGTTTAAGATATTGTGTCATCTGTAATCATGACGTGATAGCAAGATTACAAAATTAAACTAAGATAACAGCATGGCTTATTGAGAAGAATACTCTAGTTAACTTCTACTCTCTGGAACCGAGTCTGAATCCACTTCTCACTAATCCCTACAGTTAGATTTCATAAGCCACGTTCTCAGGCTGGGCCAAAATCTGCGTTATTCTAAAGTTATGGATTCGTATTCACAGAACTTTTATTTTTTACATTCTTATAGGATGTTTTCTTAAAACAATATTCTACTGTAAATGGCACCAAACAATACATATACTGACAAAAGGGCACACACATACAAACGTACAGACGAAATCATGTACAAAATGTTTCAATCAAACATTATTGTATTATTTGATGATGTTTCTTTTTCCTCTTAAATGGTTATGAAAAAAATTCAGAGAGAGAGAGAGAGAGAGAGAGAGAGAGAGAGAGAGAGAGAGAGAGAGAGAGAGAGAGAGAGAGAGTTGCTATTTTAGGAAGAACGGACCTTAGTGGGTTCGCTCTCTCTTACTGGAACCCAAGCATTACTTTAGAAGAAAAATACGTTGGAATACATAAATGGCATCATTACGTGCTTTCATTTGAGAGCTTCTAACAAAGGAAAAATTAAATATAATATACAGTCATTCTATCAAGATTACTTTTCGAAAACTACAAAAATAGGGCAAGAAGTACGTACATTTTCATAAAAAGAGCAAATAACACAATCTTGTAGATCAGTGTAATAAAGAAGGGCCTCCTTCTCGCCACACTTGGTGCAGCCCATTTGCACTAACCTTCCACAAAAGCCTCTGACCATCTTAAGGGTAGAGGAGATGAACTCGCTCATAGCATTCCCCTTGTTCTCTCGCTCTCTCTTTCTCTCTTATAGTTCCCGGCAGACAGGAATGTTCCTAGGTCCAGCTCACCCTCTTTTCTTCCTTTACCAATATTTCGCTCCAGTGCATCTTCCAATTTCTTCAGGAATTACAGAAGAGACATTCCAGTGCCACCAACTTTTTGTCATATCCTTTCCTAAAATATGGCAAGTAGAGATGGTATGGTACCAGCGGACGTTTCAGAAAGGTTTCCGTTTGTTTTGTGGTGTTTCAATACGAACATTGTTGACGTTTTTGAAGTTTTCCTTCCACAGAAAGTAATACAATAATCTCAATACGAATAGTAGCATTTGTATACGTAATTATAGCAAAAGGGTGATTATTAATAATAAAAAATTTCCATTGCTATTATAATATTGCAACTATCATTACTGTAGCAAATGGCGTTTCGACGGCTCAACCATTGTTGGTCATCTGTGTGAGAATTTGTTCCTTCGGCAGCAAATTAACGATGATGATGATGATGATGATTATCATTACTATTAATATATAAGGCTCAGCATGGGGAAGGCATTTTTATTGAAAAACACTGAATAAACATGAAAACACCGAGTGGCATCAGTCTCAAAACATTAGAGCGTGCAAAAAATGTTCACGTTATGCTTAATTGCATTCAAAATATAGTTCCTTAACCTTCAAAAACACACTGAAGAAACATAGAACATTGTGACTTGAAGCGATTTACAGCTATAAGTAGCGAATTTTGGTCGGCAGAGAAACAATGGAATCGCTACAGACAAAGTTTTCGACGAAAGTATGAGATTGCTTATGGTACGCATAGTGATCGTCATATATTTCCTCTCGGGAAAAGAGGAGAGCTACACTGAGTTGCACAATCTGCAAGAGAAGTGTAATATTGCGAAAACAAGGTTCAGATGCCGGAAACTGTCGAAACGGTAAAAAAAAAAATATTGCGCAATTTTAGTCTGTTTACCAAAGACGCTCAGCAAGTTGGCACTGTTTACCAAACCTTTTCTTCTTAGTAAGAACTAGTACGTTCGGACCTTCCACATTGAAGAGAAATTATTTTCTCCTTTAATTTCTTTCACTGGCTCTAATCTTCATCCTGTGGTGAAAATGGTCTTCTTTTTTGTTTTCTAATATTGCTAACAACGCCAGTAAAACTGGCACCCTAATAAAACGGAAATTTCCATATACTGAAATAGTTCTGGAATTTCTAAGCCTTTTATGCTAACCAAAACGCAATCTCATTGCTTTGATATTATTTCCTATTTCTGTGTCAGAGATACGAAAATGACCTTAAAGCAATTTCTGCAATTAAACCAACACCTAAGGAACTGTTAACGTACAGCTAGGATGTCTGGTTATGGCAGGTCACTTCTGTTTACACGGTCCAGGATGACGTTGATCGTCTCACCTACAGGGAAAATAGTAAATAGGGATTCTGCGTCATAGGACAGTGTCATTGCATGGAGCGGTTGCCCGAATTTATAAGAACAGAACAGAATGTAGGATTTAGGCCAAAGGCCAAGCACTGGGACCTATCAGGTCATTCAGGCCTGAAAGGGAAATGGACAGTAAGGAGGTTTGAAAGGTGCAACAAGAGGAAAACCTCGCAGTTGCGCTATGAAACAATTGTTGGAGAGGGTGGAAAGTCAGATGGAAGAAAGAGAATATGAATGGAGGTACAGCAAAAGGAATTAAAGAGGTTGCAGCTAAGGGCCGAAAGGACGCTACAAAGACCCTTAAGTAATGCCTACTGTGCACCACGTGAGGGGTACTGACGGCACTAACCCACTACGGGGCCGAATTTATAAGTGTCCCTGTAGATGAGGCCATCAACGTCATCCTGGACCGCGCGTACATAAGCGACCTGCCAGAGTTAGACACCTCTGAATACATGCTAGAAACCTGCACGAAGGAGGCTCCGTTTCTCTCACACAGAGGTGAACTCAATAAACAAGTGGACTGTGCGGTGATGGGGTCACCCCTGGGGTCCTCTCTGTCAACAGATACATGGCATATATGGATGAAAGGGTCACTCACAACTAGTCTCTTCGTTGAATATATGCCATGTACGTTGAAAATATCTTCATCATCACCACTATTTTTGGCGAGGATGTCTTAGGCCTGATTACCACCTTTAAGAGCAACTCTTGCCTAGCTTCAATTCACTGTGGTAGTTGGACTGCGACCTCCTGACTAAAAATGGGATATGCAGATCGCCTTATTGAAGATATAATCAAGAAAAGTTGGACTAGTATGAAGCATCAGCCCAGAAACTCATCTCTCCCAAAGAAAAGATCACATCTACCATAGATATTATTTCTATGACAGGTACCGAGAGGAGTGTGATGTGCTTAGGTGTATCATCATCAGAAGAGCCAACTCTACTAACCAGGACACCAGCATTGAATTAAGAATCTTTTGCAAGCCCCAACTCACAAGATCCTAGGTAATGCAGAATAGTATGGTACCAAAAACCCCCAGAATGGTCACCACCAATTTAGTATATAAATTTTCTTGCAAGAAGGGCTGTGATGGCTCCAACACCTACACTGAAAGGATCTTTTCTACCGTACGATGTCATATACATTTCCATGGAAACTAGCTTTCAATAATACAACACTTCAGAGAAGCTAAATGAACAGACCCAGGTAGTTCACAAAGAGACCAACTTCAGGAAGCTGCACCCTTCTATTAACTTTCAATAAGATGCAGGCTTCTTATTACCTTCAGCACACCTAGAAACAAGCCCTTAGGGAGAAACATCCCAACCAGCAGCAACACGCCCTTGGGTATAGACACCCCATTAGGAGCAGCATGCCCCTCACCAATGCAACCTTGAGCCAGCCAGCCACCAGCAAGGTCCAGTCACCACCCGGCTAACCAATCAGCAATCAGGACAAGTGACCAGAGTAGCATCAAGGATGCCAGAAGCATACAGTCAACTCCCAGGATTATTCCCTTCGCCCAGTAAAAATTCAACCTCTTGTCATCATTCTCTTCTTGCAAAGCAGAACGTCTCACAAAGCGCCCTTCACCACCGTGAAGACGCCCCAGAAGGAGGAGAAAAACTCCGCATACACCTTACAACACCGATGGAAGTCGCTGGAATCTATGAATATATACTTTCAATTACAATAAAAAAACATTATTTTTTCTTACTAAAGAAAGCATTATTTTAAGCATACTTTTACGTATATGTTATTTTTTTTCTTTAGTTCAAAAAACTTCCCTATGCCTATTTGAAGATAGATTCCTGGTGAACATTAAATTTGAGTCATATTCTTATGATCGGCCTAACATAAAACATATCAATCACCAAAGCAAACACAAAATCGATAGCTTTCTGGACCCAATAAAAATAGTCACACCTTTCATGAAATACCCGTCAGGTAAGTTTTGCCTTGCCATCCAAAACTATAATGAAGACAAACTATGGCACCAAAGTTATTTTAAGCCACCAAAATACCGAGTAACTCATTAATTAAAATACCAAACAACAACACGCACTGCCTACTTGCCTATTACAATTCTACATCACAAATGAAAGACGCCGTATCCGTAGACAACAATGACTGCGGTGGAACTGTGATGAAACCGAATATCTTCACGCTCCTTGAAACGCGTACTCTTCCATAATTTGAGAGAGACATCTCTAATATTGACTGAGTGGAAATAGCCAAAGGGGCTCTCATTAAAGTGTAGGAGAACTCAGACCCTGCGTCATAATACCACTCTTTCGATTGATCGTACAAAAATGGGTATATATAACTTTATTAACAAACTGGCATAAGGAAAAGGTGATTTTCCCTTCAACATTTGAATAGCAAATCGGATGTAAAAGTGCGGGCCCAAAGAAGGCACGCTTCACGAAGGGATACGGAATTTCCCCATGTAATCCTTATACGTTTAAATTGCAAATCAGGTGCAAGAGTGCAGGTTGAAGAGCGTAAGCTTCTGACAAAGGAGACTGAATTATTTTCCTGTATTTACTCTTCGGTCATTTATTTAGTAACCCAGATGAAAGTGTAATTGTTATAGCGACACTTCTTTGAAAAGCATATTGTAGTTACGTATTTGCTGCTTTAACGCTTATATAGAGCAAATAAATTCATGAAAGTCCAGGTCCTGCGAGGGCAACTTTTTGAATCACAGATTCGTCACAGGAACAAGACGATTTAACATTGGAGCACACCAGCCTTTCCTCTTACATTAAAATGAAAACGCCGAGTGCGTGATGGACGTCAATGTTCTTTCGTTCCTGCTTTCTATTTTTTAACAGCCAAAGATATTTTTTGCTTTTTATTTTTACTTACGTACGTATTATATTTGTCAGGATACCGAATGTCTCAGTCAATAACCGGCCGAAATTTCAAGGAAAGAAAAGGAATAGTTTTCGTAGTGGTTGCTGTATTACAATGCAGTTGAAGTTATGACAAAACCAATAAAGATAAAAAATCCAAACCGAAACAGACAAGCTACGGCTTGCCAGTATGATGAACTTAATAATAACTTACACCCAAGGGGAATCATAATTGATAGGTTCTTCGTCACTACTGGGATTCGAACAGCTGCCTGTTTTAGGAACAACGATGTGCACCGAGCCATCAGATGGCCCTGTGCACCTCGTTGTTCCTAAAAACAGATTCTGGAGAGGTGTAAGTTGATATTACCACTGCTGTACATATGACTATCGAATTCAGGTTTTGTACTCAGAACCGATATCATTCCACCACCACCTTGTTAAGTAACTGATAAGTTTATATATAACATGTGGCTCATCGTGAATTTTTGTCGCTTACACCATGACAATTTTTATTTTCACCAATATTAAGCCACAAATATAGTTTATTATCCAATTCACTTTACCTCTCTTGATGGTTTTATTTATTAAAATTCGGCTTGGGTGTAAGTTATTCCCGAGATATGGTGATATGGATATTAAACGACATTTGTGACTTAATATTTGTAAATATAAAAAAAAATGTAATGCTGCATGTTTCAAAATAAGAATTTTAATTAGCCACATGTTACGAACTTAGCAATCAGCTATCGTAATGGGGTTAGATGATATCGATCCTATGTATGAAACCTGAATGCGATAGGAATATGTACAGCAAAGTCAATATCAACTTATGCCTCTTTTGATGGCTCAGCGGTCAAAGTCACTGTATATCATTGTCTCTAAACCAGGCAGCATTTCGAATCCCAGGTGACAAAGAACTTAACAATTATAGTTACCCTTGAGTGTGAGTTTGAGTTATTCCGGAGGTATAGTAAATTGGATATTAAGCGATATTTGTGATTTAAATTACATATATAAATATATACATATTATATATATATATATATATATATATATATATATATATATATATATATATATATATATATATATATATATATACAGTATATACACATAATTGCATAACATGATGATTCTAGTATAATGACGTAAAAGAAATCCGAATTAATAAATCCTTTGTTTGAACCCTGACATAAATTCCCATGACACAACTAATGAATTTGTGCTGCAGTAGGGAATTTTTTACCTCTCCTATTTTTCATGGTTAACTTATTAAGGATCAAGAATGCTGCAATCTCTTAAGGGAGGCAAAACTCCTATTTAAAAATGATGGTTTCAACACTTTCCGAGATACGCCAGAGAATTATACAGTAGAAAAGTACCCTTACACCAAATTCGACACCATTCGGTATTTCAGTAAAGTATTAACACTTCCTATTTATTCTTTTCTTTCCCAATCCTTCATATTTTGAATTTTTCATTTCCCAAGCGTCTTGCATGCTATACCTTTCATAAGTTTTATTTCCCTCTGTATTTTCTAATATATCTTCAATACTTACAAACCTTTTTTTAACCTATAGTTCGGTTTGCCAACTTTTAAAACAAATAATACAGAATTCCAAGGTTAAGTTATATGGAAAGCTGCACAGAATACAATTTTTATCCAATAAATTTATGAAAGATGGCAAATCAAAAGATGACTTGCAAGATCTTGTTAACAGAGCTGAAAAACGAATCAGTTATTGGAAGGACGGCAATATGCAAAACTTACGGAGTTCACACATTCTAAACAACATAGAAAGTGACAACTTAACCACTAGATTCAATTTCCTCCAAGAGCAACAATTACGAAAACAAAAAGAACTATGAATCAAATCATGTTAAGAAAACACAGAGCACATATCTCATATATGACTTATATATAATCTCAGAGTTACTTGGAAAAAATCAAAGACCAGCAAACGATCATGTTGAATCACAAGACAGTCGCAAATATTGAGAAATAAATAATAATTAGATATTACAAAAGTCAGCATTAGTTACCTGCACGACTTAAGATTCTGATGTTATTTCATCGATGACTTCGGGTTAATAATTCAGATTTCCCTTCACATTTGCAGAATCCAATTCAATTTATGATTCTAGAGCTTTTTTCCCGCCACATTCCTATTTATAGTTTAAATACACACCAATCCACGAAACTGGTAATAATAATTCCAGATTCACTATTTTCACTTTACCTGGTTAATCTCGCACAAGAGAACACCTGTACTAATTCTCATACAATCCCCATTAAAATATGAAATCAACATTTCATAATATGCCTGCTGCTGCAGGAAAGAACAACAGGATGTGAATGTTTTCAATATTTCCAACAATATGACCTTAAAGACAATGATGCATACTCGATGACTTCCCATACCCTTTTCCATTCCCGGGACAAGGAAAAATGCTTAGCTCACTTTATGGAACAGTAATGAATGGTAATCAATCTTAGACGCAGGGAAGAATTCTATCAAGGCAGAGAGAGACACTTAAGGCATGCCCTCATTCGTTTTCTTGCCATAACAATAGGAGACCTATCACTGTTATCCTTGGTGGTGTGTCTTACGTAGAGTCTCCTCCCATTCAAAATAAAGGTTAATGCATTAGCATCACTGGAGTCAATCGACAGCAATCACCAATGATCAAATAGTTCGGCAAAGATACAGCGGGAAAGGTAACCTCTCTGCCTGACGCCTTGAATTCACAATTAATGTACTATTTGTCCTCGTCCTTGTGAAATTTTTTTTTTTTATCTTATTGGTTTGGGTGGTTATTAAGGTGGCCATGTCCAAAATCTGCCTTGACTTGACAATGGGGCAGCTTGGTCGACCTGCCCCGGTGACTCACCATCTGCAACTGAGAGGTATGGAGTTCGTCCAACAGCCTTATTGGTGATGATTCATCATGTTCACTTACTGGGGAAAAACGAGTACAACACACTTTTCTCAGTTGTCAATTATTTGGAGTGATGAAGAAAATGAAGTTGCTGTTTTAGTCGACTCGTGAGTTAAGGATTTCCGCCAAGCAATGTACAACTATAAAAGGAGAGAAGCAACTCCATAGGAAATGCTTTGGAAACCTAGGCAGCGTCTGAGGAGGAGTCTTTTGTCTGTCCTCCTCTCGTCAGTTACCAATTACTCTCCCGGGTCTCTACTTCAGAAGTGAAAGTTAACATCCCCTAGATACAGGGCAAACAAGCATTGTAAAGCTGAATAATTATAACAGAATGCTACTACACTGCAATTGTTAGGCACACAAAGGGTATTATTACGTATTACGTATGGAAAATGTTTAATGAGTGTTTTTTAATACGGGGTAATATATATATATATATATATATATATATATATATATATATATATATATATATATATATATATATATATATATATACTGTATATATTATAATTACCCTCCTAGTTGGTAATGGTAACTGGCCTTAACTTCAAACGTAAATTAAGTTTCAGGTGCTGCCTTTCAAGGATCTCCGAAAAACGAGGAAACTTTTCAGTCTTTCCCTCTTGCTGGCATTAAATTCTCATTATCTGCAAACCCTCTACAACCAGGAAGCGTTGTTTTGGCTCACTTTAGTCTGTTTTCCATTTCTTTCTTTCATTCTCCTATTTGCTGATTTTATATTTTACGTAAATATTTAGATAATCCAGACTTAGGTTATGTTTAGAGAGAGAGAGAGAGAGAGAGAGAGAGAGAGAGAGAGAGAGAGAGAGAGAGAGAGAGAGAGAGAGGTGCGGTTACAAGTTTTAAATAGGCCACATGAAAAAAAATTCTCTTCTTATCCCCACAGCATATCTTTATAACAGGGTGGACACTACTCTTCCTTTCCATGACGACTTTTATTTCTTCCAACACACGAAATAACTTCAATGAAGGGTTTTATTTTATATTAGTAAAACAGAGCTGGGAATGTAAGATCACTTACTAACAAATCTCAGCTGGCCCCGCACACGAAAAAAGCCGAACTGCTCTAGAAATACAAAAGAAGTAAATAAATTGTGGTTTTTCCGGTGTCGTTGAGGCATTGCCAACATTGAAAACCCAGGAATTGCAGCCTATAGCGGAAAATGAGAAAAACAGCTGGTTTCTGTCTTGGTTGAATTAATAAACTGATGAACTGATGAACCACTGACAAAGGTGTAATTGTTAGTGTTCAGAGTGGTTAAAAGAGTTTCGGATCAAAATACCTAAATACCATACTCTGTGTCACAAGATCATCTTACACTATTCTACGTTACATAAACAGAACATTTCAGCAAACTATCCCAGATGTGTTGCATGACTAACTTAGTGGCAGACTACAATAAATAAGATGTTATGATTTAACTAATCTTCTGGTCAAAATAGTATGCAGGAAACATAAAACTTTCTGAACTAATAATAGAACAAAAATACTATAGCAAAAGCTGGTTATTTACTCATACAGTAACGCAGTTGTTCTTCCACATAAGTCGTGTTCTGTGTTGAGTGGGTAAATTACTCTTTTTGTATACAATAAGAATAATCTTTAACAGGATTAATTCAGACACGTATCACATTATCAAATGAATCAAATATAATTTCCACAGTCGAAGCAGAACGCAGGAGGGGCACGGACAAATAGTCGAGAACATTTTGTGTGACGAAAACATTCTCATCGATCATGGTTTTGTAAATTTCAGTGGTCGTATAACAGACGAGATTTGCAGGTCTCATGAATATGACGCAATTTCCTGTAATATGGAAGAGAAATTATTACTTTAAACATTTCTGGAAGCGTAATGGGACTTACTGACTTTATTCCGTTGCTAAACCGCACGAAGGCCATCAGAAGCATTTTATATACCAGTCGCTACATACTACATATGTCGAGCCACACAACCCAAGACCATCCATTACAACTGTCTATGGACGCATTATATATCTAAATAAGTCAGTGTAAAAGTATGCCATATCTCTTCTAGTTTAAGCAAAATACTTGAAGTTCTTTCTGTTTCGGAAACGAATCTTCAAATAACCGGTCAATTAAATACATGATATTACCATCTTTATTAATGTCATGCAGACACTCTCTCAAACAAAAAAAAATATAGATAATAATGTCCCATGGATTGCAAGCAAAAGGCAGCCACACTATTGTATATAATGGCTTCCTCCCGTAATTCTATTTGACAAAATAGAATTACACAGGATTAACAGGCATTCGTTGACTAAGATTGTTTTACAGCGAAGACTGTGGCAAGATTACAAAGCATAATCAAAGTGTAAATATAAAATATCAACTGGTTAAATAACGCTTGTCATGGTCTTACGAAATACCTAAATAAAACTATTTAGAGCAAGTTTTCACATCAGTTTTCAGATGACTGAATTTTCTTACAAGAAAAATCCAGAATACCTGAAAAGTTCCACAGCTTTACACTTCATACCCAGTTCTTCTATCAAAGGCACAAGCGTAAAGTAAACGAGAGAGAGAGAGAGAGAGAGAGAGAGAGAGAGAGAGAGAGAGAGAGAGAGAGAGAGAGAGAGAGAGAGAGAGAGAGTAGAAATCCAAGTCCGCCAGCAGTTGATCCCCTGTTGTCAACGTCCTCCGTTTATAAATAATGACCTTTCATGGTGGAAAAAGTATACAGAAAATAGTTACTATAACAATTGAAGAGGGGTTCATGAATCAAAACTCTTTTATTATCAACCTACCATTTCATAAAAACATTATATAAAGAAAATTCCAGCACGGGAAAAGAGACAAGCATAAATCAAAATAAGCAAAGAAACCTCAGCCCTTGCCGTTCCGAGTGGCTAAGGAAAATATAAGACGGTAGTCAAGATGCTGCCCAGAATATGGGTATACAAGGTCGCTAAAGACCCCTCATGAAAAAAAACACTAAAAATATTAAATCAAACTGAAGGTTATTAGCAAACATTCTGCCAATTTAGTCATCAAATTTTTGTCTCAGAGAAAAAGACAGAAGAGGATTCAGACTCTCCGACAAGAGAGCAATATTTCAGCAATGTTAAAACGAATGGCCGGAGACCATTTTCACTAACACTGCTCCCTGTACACACAGGATGCCCTTGGAACAAAACGAAATAAATGACAGCATCAGAAGCTTTTCAAGCATTGCAACACTCAATGATACTGAATCTTGAGTGTGGTGTTACCTATTTGCATTATATAACCAATAGGGATACGGTGCAAGGTCGGCAATGATTAAGGATTTAGATTCCAAGTAGTTCTGTTGCATTCCTCTCCATTAACACTACTTCCCCATTCATTCTAATACGCTGCTAAAGTTAAGAGCCATTTCATGTTACTACTGGGGAGAGCAAATCACTGCAACAAGAATGGATTTGCTGTTTGGCGTATTTCCTTATTTTCTAGTTGGAGTCAGAGTAGTTACGACACCAGACAAACAACCCTCGATTAATCAATCAAATTATTTTAAGTGAAAACTATTGCGAAATTTATAAAGACAAAAATGGACAAAAGAACAAAAATACTACCCTATAGAACACAGGACACTGATTTGGTCACCAAAACTTTCTGCGGCAGAAACTTTCCATTAACAATAGCAAGGACTCACATTCATTATCATACACACAAACACACACACATATCTCTCTCTCTCTCTCTCTCTCTCTCTCTCTCTCTCTCTCTCTCTCTCTCTCTCTCTCTCTCTCTCTCTCTCTATATATATATATATATATATATATATATATATATATATATATATATATATATATATATATATATATATATATATATATATATATATATATATATAATATATATATATATATAACATAATATATAAAATTCCATGTTTGGATTGCCCCTCTTTTTATATTAGCTAATCTAGCAAAGATTTAGATGTACGTATTAAGCAACATAAGTATTGAATCAAAACTGGACAAGCATCCAATGCTATATTCATTCATTTAAGTGAAAACTTTCACAGGATAAATTGGACTGAAAGTTCAGTGAATGCCAGATCGAAAGATTTCTCTTCAAGAAATCTATTGGAGTCCGCTATTATCTAGCTTACTTCCAGTTGTAACTTATCTTACCCTGGCATGTATTATCTGGACCCCTGTATTAGAAAAATGTTCAAGAATGACCTAAAAGATAAAATCACTGACTTAATTACAAGGTAGCTACTCGATATATATTTTCTATATATCCGTATGTTTAATCTAATTTTTTTTTTTTTAAAAATGTTCATCTTGCAAAAAGTTATTATTGTTTACAAAAAAAAAAATTATTGTGCTGTACTAAAAAAATCTTTAGGTGGTCAGTCACGAACCTGTATAATCTTTTAATTGTCCTGTCTCTGCTCCTGAACGGTTGATCCTAATCCTTTGTAAAAACCTCAAATATTTAATCCTGTTTTGGCAGTTCTACTAATTCTTCAATTGTGTTGGATTCCAGGTACATATGTTTCCTTTATAATCCCCATCTGTCATTTATATGATCTTTCTTTGTAAACATACTTATATATTTCTTCAGTCTGCTAAGTAAAGGACTAGCGTCGAAAGGCCTCGCAGCACTCCAGTGTTTCCGTTTCCTTCGTGGATTTTACCTTTATTTATATATTCATCATGTTCCATATTGTCCTGATTCAGTTATACACACACACACACACACACACACATATATATATATATATATATATATATATATATATATATATATATATATATATATATATATATATATATATATATATATATATATATATATATATATATATATATATATATATATATATATATATATATACATATATATATATATATATATATATATATATATATATATATATATATATATATATATATATATATATATATATAAAACTGATTCACGAAGATATGGAATGTGATGAATGTATAAATAAAGGCAAATGTCACGAAGGAAAATTTACAACGGAGAGGTTGCTAGACCTTTCAACACACGGTCCTTTACTAGCAGACTGATGAAAAATATAAAAATAAGTTTACAAGAAAGCTCGTATAATTGACAGATGACATACAGATGTCCCTGAGGGCGGGGATTATACGGAACAGATATCCTTGGGTGCAGTTGCTCCCAGGATTCAACTTCTTTTAAAACTTGTATGGCCTAATGGGCAGCGCCCTGCCTTTCATTTGAAAGACCTGGGTTCGATCCTGATGTGAGTCAGAAATTTATATATATATATATATATATATATATATATATATATATATATATATATATATATATATATATATATATATATATATATATATATATATATATATATATATATATATATATATATATATATATATATATATATTTTGCATAATATCTCCAAACAACAAGCACGATAAATAATAGTGTCCAAATGCCGATATACAGCATAATGTATATTATACACAAATTACCAAAACAAAAATATGCATATAGATAAATGAAAAGACATAAGGACACTGCTGTACTGATGCTGCAGCAGCAAGGTTATGAATAATAAAATCGAAAGGTTCAGAACTTCAAATATTTTAAACACATTGAAGCTGTCAGGGAATAAAATCTGATGATAAAATCCATGACAGGAGCACTTATCCAATTTACCTTCAAGAATCAAAACGCTGCCCAGCATTCTTTTCAACGTACCTGGAATGGAATGAAAATAAATTAATAAGAATAAAATTAATTTACAATATATTTATAATTCAGACAATTTCACTAAGTTTGCAAGTCACAAAGTTACTGCCTCTCTCTCTCTCTCTCTCTCTCTCTCTCTCTCTCTCTCTCTCTCTCTCTCTCTCGTTTCATATATTAGTCGAATTGCCGACACTATGTTCCCTGTAGATAACTTTGCAATGGCAATTCCTGCAAATTTTTTTTGTGGAATGGTGTTGTTGATAATCAAGTCACATTAACTTGGTTGCTACTTGGAAAACAATGAGCATTTCCCTGAACTCAAGATAGAAGCTGCCACTATCTTGGATAATGAGCAATTTCCAATTTCTTATTCTAATAAACGTAATGGGCCATGTAACTCTTTTTCGAAGTTTTCAACGGCGAGGAGACAATTTCTGAAGTTATTTCATTAATTCATTGTCAAACACAACTGTCAAACACAAGTTTATTTCTAAAACATTTTAAGATTCCTCCATTAAAATTATTTTCATAGACTGAACTATCATCAAGATACAGAAATACAACAGACACAAAATCTTGAATGTTCTCGCATCATATAATTTTGCAAGTTTCTTAAAACACAATATTATCAGTCCTTTATTAAAATGCTTTGCCACCAATATATTTCAATACTGTCCTGCTAATCTTCACTGTAGTCACTATCCTCATCCCGAAGTAGCTCTTCTTCATCATCAGTGTTCATCTGCTTGATGGTGAAATAACTGTGAAGGCGTTTCCTCCAACACACTTGCAGTGTTCACTACTGCATGCTTTGCCATCTGCGGTGCAACTGCAACTCACTAAGTTTTAGGAAGCAACTGGTAATGTTAAGACAACTGGGGTGATGGTGGAGCCTTCGATATTCCAACCAAACTTAGCAACGACTCGAGCATTTCCAGGTGGATCTTGCTGGTTCGCTGCTTTTCACAAAAGCATCGGATGGTGAGCTTGGAGCACGTGCAGCAGCAGGTTGGCATCATTGATGGAAATTTCTTCAATGGTGATGTCTTCTTCCGGGTTTGGAAGAGACATGTACAAGAATCATTCATTGCTTTACCACTTTCTTACCCATAGAGAGATAGGAAAGTACTGTCTGCAGTCTTTTTGATCTGATCACGGGTTGCACCAAACTGTCCAAGCACTTCATCAAGGCCTAGAATGTCTGTCTCCAGAAGCCTGAGCACAGAAATCTTTCCTTTTCCAAAGGGGTGTGACACTGCATCACAGCCTGATAATGCAAGTAGACCCAAAATCTGACTGCCTAAACACTGAATGGTTTCGTTTATGTCCAGAAATCACCATTCCACTTTTCCTTTTGAATCTCTGTTGTGATTCCCATTCTTGATGTCATGCACACTAGAAGAACAAATATCTCAGTTTCATCACTGAGGATGCAAATGGGCCTGGCACCATCTGCTTCAGCCTTCATCCTGTAGCTGCAGATGGTAACATCTGTCTAAGCACGAGTGACCATGCAGTCCCACTCATGATAAGGCAGATACTGTGTGGATGAGTGTAACCAAACAGGATGCTGTTCAGCAAGGTCTTATTTGTGGCATTGTGAAGAATGGCTTTACAATATGGAAAGGCAGTGTTTGTGTTAAGTCAATCTTATTTGGTTCTTCCTCTTCTTGTCTGTCCACGAACCTCTGAACTGGGAAATTCATCGTCACACCTATCAAACAGAACAAATTTCTCGAAATAGGAGGGGTATTAGGTAGGTTGAGTGCCAAAGCTTTCACCCAGGTCCCTGCCATTGGCCATACAACATGGAACAGCAGCTGTCTAGCATCAACCAGGACAATGTCTGAAGCAAGTGGCTTTGGGATAAAAACTCCGAGTTTCTTGACAAGCACAGCCTTTGCATCCTTCCTCAAGCAACCATAGTCATCAGTAAGGTCTGGAGGGACTGAACTAAGTTTACACTGTAAGATGTCAGATACTTCCACGCAGAGCCGCTCACTCACAATCATCAACCGAATGAATGGTGTTTGTGGTTCAATATTATTGACAGCCTTTCCTTTCATATTTATGGTCTTTTTTAATACTTTCTTTGACTAGATCTTGTTTTTTTTTACTTTTTTGGGGCAATCATCGCTCAAAGAAGCAAAATATTCCTTACTCTGCCTACTCCAAATGGCCAGAACATCATGTACACCATTCTTGAGACTGCACAGATCTTGATGCTGCTTACTGAAGTGGTGCATACAATTGTCAAGTGCCAATCTTCTTCTGATCATCCTCATCCAATTTTCTCCTTCCTTCTTCCTCCCTGTGCTTGTCCTCAGTATGTTCATCACAATGCTTCTCTTCCCCATCTTCATGGTATATATATTCCATGGTAATGTCAAGGTGGGCGCATACACTGAAACTGGTGAATCCAAACAGCCGCTAGCTCAGAGCCTGTAGTAATCCGCTTCCTACCACCAGTACCCCTCCCTCATCTGATATAGGTTTGTTCACCACACCGGTCTGCTGGTATTATTCATAATACAAGATGGTAGCAGCCACTATCTTGGATTCTGAGAAATGCTAAATGCTACTGAAATATCAGTCAAACTATTTTGAATTTCCTACATATGTAGAACATATTTATGGAAAAAAGTTACTGAAATATCAGTCAAACTGTTTTGAATTTCATACATATGTAGAACATATTTATGCAAAAAAAAAGTTAGCTGGAATAGCTCTGCAGGGTCAGCATTTTGGCAACTTGACAATATATACAAACCCACCAGATGGTGGCACATGGTCCTAGAAAAGGCTAAAAAAGTATGTAATAAGCCTTGTGCAAGTACATATTACTTAGAATTCGTAACTGCTTGCAAATATGAATATAAATAGTACACACATCTTTGCTCTCATGATCTTAAAATCCATGAAATACAGAATTATAAAATCTTAAATTACCCGGGAATCATAACTTATAATAGTCTGATTTAGCACGGCAATAGAGGACAATAACATAATTTCACCAGTTGACACACAAATTACAATAATAATTAAGACGAGGAAAAACCAATGTTGAGAGAATCCTTTATAATCAACCTTATGTACCCCGTGTGCTTTCAACTGAATGGATGAAAACGCTCTGAAAATGGCACGCAAAATGATCGCTATGAGAAGGAATCACTTCCCCCGTGACATCTGTAACTCTGTTACATGTGGCCTCATTTCCTGCTTTTCCACTTCATCACGACTTCTCTTTTTCCTTCTTTTCCTTCAATGAGCTCCTTCACTTCGCTTTATTACAGTTCCTTTGGGGAGAGAGAGGAATAGGAAACGAATTGGCCCCAGGCATCTTAATTTGCATTTTATCAGGGGAGACTGGTTCACCCATACTTCGTCTCATTTTGACAAATTCAAGACAAACATTCACCTACTTCGTGTCATTACAATTTTTACGCTTCAGTTTAATCATTCTTCTCATAATAACTTTCAAGTTGATCATTACCAATATGACTGTTTCTCTACCGCTACTAGTTCTACTACTGATAATAATAGTCATAATAATAGCGGCAGTAGAAGTGGTAGTCGTAGTAGAGACGGTGATAGTGGCGTGTTGACATTAAGGTTGGGGAAAATTTTCAAGAATACCTAGGAAATGCAAACCGTTATTACAACTTCTACCAGTGACATCAACTTTTCAATAGCATTAGGAAATCTATTATCAAGTTTAATATTGCCACTAATTCGTCACAACCGCCACTGCTCTTCACTTCATTTTCTAAAAAAAAAAAAAAAAAAAAAAAAAAAAAAAAATTACCGCTCACATCCCTTTACATCAACGGTGAAGCCAACTCTGTAAAACATGAGCAAAAGGAAAAAATCTTACCTGGGAAGAATAAACCCCTTTTATATCCTCCTAAGTGGAAATTCTCTCCAAGATCTCTTTTTGAGCTCGATGTTATAAAATCGCCCTGAGTCACTGCTAACACCTCGGGGAGGAACAGGAAGGTATTTTCTTTCTCCAACGTGTATATATTCTTTATGCAAACTTAAGTGCTCATATTATGTATGCGATCTTCCATCTCACTCCCCGCCGTTTTTATCTCTTTATTAGAAAAACGTACAACGGTTCCATGCCTTTGGGTACACGCTCATTTACCAAGAAGCCAAAGCATAAAAGCAATTTTCTGTCTTTTTTTATGAACTGAAATTTATATTTCTAATGCAGCGTCTTATCGCACGGTATACTGCGAAGTATACTAAATCTTGCAATGACTGAATTAAAGTCAGTTGATTTCCTTTCTACGTAATATACATTCTCTTGACATTCTCAACAGATGCTGAAAACACGCAGTTACGTCCTATACCTCATCGGTACCACTGGGAATGCTGCCGAAAAAAGTTAACACAAAGCTTGTTGCCGTGAATAAACCCTCTGTGCAAAAACCTCCACAAAATTCACTGTCTCATACACCAAGAAAGAAGGCTCGTCAGTAGCGTGTCGTACATCCAACATACACGGCGCCGTTGAACGCTTTCGTGTTCCACATTTCTGCTTTTTTACTCGTAGTTTCAATTTATACTTTCATTTCTTATATCTTTTCTTATCTGTTTTATTTAATCTGTCAAGTTTTAGTAGTGCAACACATTTATGCATTCCAACTACTTTTATGTCTTTGTCAATAATTCCAGCCCGATGTTGATGCAGTATACCTCAAAAGCTTGCAAAAAAAATGCTCTACCTGGCTTGGCAAAATTATTCATTATGAAGTTATTTCACAGTAGCCGCTTTATTACTTACTGACTCTCTCTCTCTCTCTCTCTCTCTCTCTCTCTCTCTCTCTCTCTCTCTATATATATATATATATATATATATATATATATATATATATATATATATATATATATATATATATATATATATATATATATATATATATCATATATCTCCGTTGGAGATATATATGATAAATGAATATCGTGGGGATATATATATATAAACCATTGAGCCCTCTCTTGATGGCTCAATGGTTTATATAGTCAAATAAACTTTCGTATATTTATCACTTATATACACATATACACAAACACACATGATTGTATAAAAATCACATAAAATTTCATATATATATATATATCTATATATATATATAAATATATATATATATTATATATATACATACACATATATTATATATAGATATATATATATATATATATATATATATATATATATATATACATTTAAAAATTAAATATATATATATATACACGTTTAACGTTTTTAAAAAGTTTAACGTTTTTGTTTGTAGAGCCACTGCAGCACTATACTTATCTCTCTGCTGACCTAGACGAGATCTTGCTGTCAAGAGAATTTCAAAGCAGAGAGAGGGAGGCTGTACAGTAAATATCATTAGTGCAAATCCCAATAGTAAGGAATTATCCTGAATAGCATCAAAGTGACGAATGAGCCTAAATTAATTCCCAGATGAATGAACACATCTAATTCAGATATCCATTTGCCCCCTCTGCAAGTTCTTTTTATCAAGGAAATGTACAACAGGGGTTCATAAGTTGATAACAACAAGCAACCTTTCCTGTATGCTGTGACACTCCCAGTCAGCCTGTCAACTCCTTCACAAAAGTACCAAGAGGAGCATTCACATCACCGATCAACACAATGGCTACCATATCCTGTACTTTTGACCTTTTCTTGTATACAACTCAATTGTGCATAACTAAAATATTCAGAGTCAGAAGAGAGCACGTGATAAAACACCAGGAACACATTTCAGTCTAATCCACACCTGATCTGCAATAGATGCATCATCAAAAACACACTTTTTTACACACCGCAGTATAAATAAGCAACTTCCATCTCTATTAACATTTCCTGAACTATAAATTAACATAAAATTACATAGCCTGGAAACAAAATTTGTAATCTACGGTAGTTTGCATTTCATTCAAGCAAACAATATCACGACAGCTAAAACAGGATTGAAAATATCTTTTCCAATTTAGGTTTCCACAGAACACTGTCTTCAAATTTCCCTGTGGTTCAACTGAAAAGGATGAAGTCAAAACTTTTCTGTTACCAAACTTTTTTTATATAACACTTGCTCCTTAAAATCAAGGATGTGAATTGAAGGGTTTCTTTTTTTCTTAACATCCTGCCCTATTCTTTTCCTTACTCCAGGATGTGAATCTTTCTTATTGTAGCTCCTCTTATATGGCTCCTCCACATCCCTGAATTTTACAGACTTTTCGAACACTTTATCTCGAACAGATTTCGAATCTACTTCAATGAGCAGCGGACGTCGACAAAGCTTCCCTGCTCCAAACGACCTAGTCTCTAGTTAGAAGGAACCAGAGCATCTGGATCCGCTTTACAATGAGCAAAACCTGAATCTTATCATTCTCCGAGGCGATACCATTAAGTGCCATATGATCGGCAGGCACACCAAACAAGACCAGGCTCGTTTCCCTTTTCTGACGATCAAAGTGCTCTAGTAATAGTTAATACTTCAAGATGGTTTTTCAATGATCTCTGTTAATTCCTTATTTTTCCTCTTGATTAGTTTTCAAATGATGTGATGCGATCACTGTACACATATCTGCTATTTCCTTCCCTGTTAAGTCTAGTTTCTCCTCCTGCCTGGCCCTTGATGTCACATCATCTTTATTCGTAGACAACATGCGTCGATGAGCTCATCCTTTGACGTCTTGCTTACCTGATTATTTTGCAACTTTCTCAAGTCTAAAATACTTTTATCCGACACAATACGAGACGGTATGCAGACTGGCAAAATAACGAAGCAATTCAAGTAAAGAACAGGTTGTCCTCGTCAGCTCAAGTGTCCCTGTGTGCATAAACCACTCCGAAAATTTTTTTCTTAAAAGTCTGGTTGCCCGTAATTAGTCGATACAATCGTTTTCAAAATGATCACCACGATTCAGTACCATGAACCTCGTGCATTTATGTACCTTATCTTATGATATGAAGCCCCATCGATGGTTAATTCCGGAGAAACCTGTGGATAAGGCGGGGGGGTCAACCTGCGAGTCCTGTTTACACGGGCCCTACTTCTTCCCGATAAATTTTCGTAATGGGTACGATAAATAAAATTATCGTTACACTATCTTTTCCGATCTTATTTTCTAGCATTTCATGTCTCCCAACATAATTCTAACAAGAAATGGTTCCTCACAACACCGATACCTCTCAATACAACTCTAGCAATAGTGTTGAACTCGAACGAACGTTTCCAAAATGAGACTCATACATAATACCGCTTCCTCTAAAAAGAAATGTGTTTGCATACGGAAACACACTACAGGACGTTTACTGATTTCACCAAATATAAGGTTTGTCCTTTAAACCGCATCACCAACAGATATACAAACAAAAATTTTGACAATCATTAAGATTCTACAGGCACATCCATAGTGAACCGTCAATCCCACAGTGCGAATGCATCAATATTGTTCAAAATCTTTATCTATATTTATTACTTACACCTATCCTGCAACTGGAAGCATATGCAGAGCAGCAAGTCGGTTGATCAGAAAGTTTTCAATATCTTTGGGGCAACAGTGTTCAATTCGTTACTATATTGTTTAGATAAACACATCGATTTCATACAAACATGGCCAAGAGACGGCAATGACTTCCTTTGTTAATAATACATTTATGCAATGACTTCCTTTGTACTGTAAGTTACATGTTTATGTAATTATATAAGTTTAAAATTGAAAAGTTTCAGCATTCGTAATTTTGAGGGGAAACTGCTGTTATTGATGTTCAATTTTTACAAAAGTAATTTCAGCCTTCAAAATAAATAACACGTGATTTCAGGCCAATATTCATGCAAACACCGTCACATCAGCCTCCAGATACCAAGCATTGTGGATCCGTCCGCTTATTATTTGTAAAATCTGCCAACGTCTCTTGCAAGTTATTCGTACACTGAGAACATCGCCCAAAGTTAGCAGCGTCCTCTGAAGGAGATAGCGATGGCTTGGAATAAATGAACGGTTTATGTATTCTGCTTACATCATGTACAATTCGTTATATATTCTTAGGGAGCTTACTGCCTTTCTTTATTTGAGCAACTTTTAGAAGAAAACGGTAATTCTGTAGGACATCCAGTGGAATGTTAATTACTAACAACGGAAATCTATCTCTTGTGACACACCCGCACAAAACAGTCATTTTTGCTGTCGACTAAAGTTAACCCATTTAATAACAATATACTATATATAGTGTATACCTTTGAATACCATACCCACTTAGCGTTTTAGCTTATTTTTCTTTCCAAAACCATACAGATATTAAGAGAGAGGATCACTGTGTTTCTTCAAGATTCTGTTGTGACAGTTACTCACACAATATCAAAGGGATATAATTTGTAAAAAGTATGAACACCATAAGTTCTAGTCAATAATTCACAACGAAGCAAACATTAGCACCAAGCAGATATAAAAACTCATATTACTGCAGTGCTAATAATCATATAACGATAAACATGAAAAAATAAACATCTTTACCTTTCCTACTCCCACTGAGGGCAAATACTAAAAGTAAAGGCAAATACACAATATTCTATAAAACAGTAGTACTGTGTAACATAAATCATGATGAGAGAAAGCGTTCTTTATAGTCTGGAAACACAGCACTAACTAGTTCTCATGGAAGCTGGGACATTATGTGAACATGAAAAAAGGAGAGATCAAACGGTCTACTTCAAATACAGCGAAATTAAATGGACGTCAAAAATCTCTAAGGCCCCCAGACGCACCAAAGATCATTTTTCTTCTCATTTTAACCGTGTTCAGCCAAGGAAGATGTCCAAACGTAAAAATCTGGCGAGATTAAAGATAAAAAAAAAAACGTGCTTCACTGCTCGTAATTGGATGTCATGGGATGAAAGAAAGATGACCTCATGCTCCTCTCTCTTCTGTGGGCGAAAAGAGAGCCCGAGGAATCCTCCTGAGTGTTTGTAATCTGACAAGGATTTTTTCGCAGTCAACGAGTTTCATACTTATGAATTTAAGCCAGATATCATGTTACGTTTTCTGGTTCTAACGTAGAATTTAAGGAACAGGATGACACTGCTCCTCTCGAGAGCTTCCCTTTCATTTAATTTAATTAATCTCCATTATCCTTGCTTACTGAAATTTCAATGACTTCAGCTGAATTTCATCTTAGGTATGTGTTAACTCTATAACATTACTTCTACCAAATTTGAAGAGAACCCTGAACGTTATTGTTGTAAAGAAAACTTGGTCTACTAAAAGATGATGACCATGAATTCAATGGCTAGGGCGACAATAGAAAGGGCGACAATAGAAAATGAAACGAAGTTTAGTGTCAGTATTTAACAGTATTCACCCAATAACAGAATTCGATTTCTAACGCAACCCTACCAGAGAAAAACCAATTCATAGTGGCAAAGCAAAAATTCCATTTTTTCGGGATACACTCTGGAATCCATTACATAGGTTGGGGTAAAACAAGAATCGTGCTGGAAAGGTACGCAAATTCATAAATAATACCTAATAGCAGTGGAAATAGTCCCGACCGAAATTTAAAGGGCAGTAACTACAAGCAGTTCACTGGAAATGTTGCATGAATGTAAAGATAGTGCTGTTAAAACAGCAAATATCATGCAGGAAATTCCACGCAATTAACGGTTCCTACAGCAACAAGCGTTTTTCCAAACATAATTACAGGGAAGACCCAGTGGAGGCAAAGCACTGCAGAGTGGCAGAATTTCGAGCTTAACTTGCAAATCAAAGATGTGGTCAGATTACGACTTTCCATTTTTACCAGCAGTTATGAAGTGATACGAACTCTTTCAATTGTGCCAGTCTCGTATCTCTCCAACATATTGATCGTTATTCACAAAACTGACTGATCATTATTTTAATTATATACGCTCATTCTGGAAATATGTTACCCAACCGGGAAATCTCTTCAAAACACATAGGATTATGAAAATGTCCCAGCCTTCAAAATCTCTCATGCTGAACTTTGCTAGCAGTAAATCGTCCTTAGTAAATAAACACCTTACTTTTAAAGATCTCCGATGAGGAACTTTAGTGCCTTCATTTTTTAAACAATGTTTTGCACATCAATAATGCTGATTCAGAATTTTACTTCAATATTGTGTGAAAAGTCTTCAACATGTTAAGAGTCCTTTCAGAAACACCGTATTAGATATTATGACAAACTAAAAATGTTAAACGTCCAGCATTTTTGTGAATACAAACAATGAACAGCCGTGCTCATAAATGATGCTAATGGCTGCAAAGGATTTCGTTCAAAATTCACTACCTGGCAACCTAACATGCTGCATATTTATCTTCTATTTGAATGCAAAAACACATTTATTTTATAAAAACAAGGCCAAACTACGGTTAAAAAGAGTGAAATCTGTCAAATATACCAAAACTATAAGAAAATATTACGTGTACCCAAATTTCAGAAACACGGTGAGGAAACATTTCCAGAACTTTTGTTCATCCATCCACGATGCGTCTGGCAAAAAAAAAAAGTCTTCATCACTCCTAGGTTTGAATGTTATAATAATATAAAAAAAAAAAAAAATTCGTAACGCTGATGTTTGCATGCCAACCATAAAATTTTAAATAGTGCTATTTTATTGTTTTTACGACTTAACGCTGAAAATAAGATAAAGATATAAATATTAAAGTATTACTGTAGCTAAAACGCCTATAAATCATTTCGCAACACAGGCAGTATGATAATAGCCTAAAACTTCAAAACAAAAGAAAATTTTGTGTAATTCATATTCCTATTTTGGAAATTTTATCACGACTGTTGAGCGTATTAGCTCTACTGTCATATGTTGTAGAGGTAGTTATGTTGACCACTTCAAGTAGCAAGTTATGCGCGCTTGCACTGATGGCACTGCTAACCTTATCACACAGTACTTTGAGCTAAGCAATATAAAAAAATCAATTCATGCCACATAAGTTACGAGTTATACTAATTCATAAAACAGATCATATTTATATACTCATATGGAAAATAGTAATAGCTGCGAATTTAAAAACTTATCGACATGTATGACAGATATGAGAAAAAAGTTAACACTACTTGGCAACCGATACGCTGTCTGAGATTTTGGACGATGCAAAAAGAATCATGTTGCATCACATCTGAGCATGACTGATGTAAACGATAAATTTGTTGGGCGGGGGGATGTTAAAAATTGTGCAACAAAAATGGACTGGAGTCGAACGCAGATCAGACTTCACATACCAATTCCATACGTTTATTCCTTGTTTCAAAATTTGTTCCAGTCCTCGGCTGGTCAATGATTCGTCACGGCTCACGCATTACTATTTGGTCCCTTTCTAGCTTTTAAGTAAATTGCCATATTAGGGACTTCATTTCTGATTCGGTATAACCTCAGTATGCTCATGTGTACACGTTTTATGATATAAAAAACGCTTATATAATTGAATATTGTCTTTTTCATTACAATATTAGTTGAGGGATGGATGCACTTTAAAAATAAGGAACGTGAATAGAACAATGCATTGTACGTTATCAAGACCATCACAATTCTAAATTAAGTTCCTCCATTCGGTCTCTTGCGCGTCGTGTTATTCTTTGAAACACTCATTGTAGTGATGCAACTAATTCTATATTATTTGTGTTGACTTCACTCACAGTATAAACACAAGGTCAAGTCACATGACCTAATTTCTCAATAATGTGTCATAACTAACGCTAATCAAATGAATGCCTGTATTTGAAATGCACAAATATTGCCAAACACTATAAAGGGTAAACAGTGAAGGGTCTTTACTTGACGGGCGCATGGAGCATCATCTATGAAAAATTCTGATAGCACCGAATACGAAAATCCTAACGAAAGGAAAACAATGTTACTCGAGCTGAATTCATATTCATAAACACATAAAAGACGAAGGGCGTTTGTAAACTGGTAAACTATTTTTGAATAAATGATGCAACAAATGAGAAACACTTTGCCGTGATGACTGGAAGTTGCAGCTGTTGAAAACAGCTAAGCTTCCGAGGTAGTTTCAGCCTTTGGTTCTTCGTTCAATTCAAAGACTTTTTATCAAGTGAAATGGGACCAGTCTTATTGTAATGTTTGTAACTTCCTTATCGTAAAGTTATGAATGCATTTCGCACATAGCGGTACTTAGCCCCTATGATTTGGATCTACCTACCCTAACACATGTTCAGTTTTGGGCAGTTATATCTTTGTTATGGAAGTACAGGTACTGATAATCAAGAGGATAAACAATTACAAAACGCTTCTTTGATATAGGACAGGACAAAAGACCTCTAACTTCATCGGCAATTTTCATCAGACAGTTGAGTTCAAATCCGATCATAAGAAATTCACAATCACAGACATACTACGTTATTAGATATATTAATTTCCTTTTCAAATGTTTAAGGAATTTGGTGTTTCAGACTTGGCTTTCGTTTTTAATGATTTATATATTATATGAATGTAACATGTTACTATACTTTAGAATTCACCTTATAAAATAAGGTCTGAGTAAAAAACGCCTTTCCTTTCGAAAACTTCTTTAATTTACAGACGCTCTTCGTCTTTCTCAGTCTATGTTTTGTGCTTATGAGTATGAATTCAGCTTATGTATGTATGTATGTATGTATGTATGTATGTATGTATGTATGTATGTATGTATGTATGTATGTATGTATGTATGTATATTTTTGATAAATTGCAACAACGCTTAATATACTAAGTCTTTGCAATAAAATGAACACAATTTGATGGAACAAAAGGAACATCTATTCAGAGTCAAGCATAAGCACACACGTACATGAACACAGGCAGCCGTAGAATGATATGTATAAGCGATTTATAAGCAATGAAATACTCAACGTTAGTGGCTGTTATTATTTAGCAGATTTTTTATTATATAGAAAAGTTACTTCAGTATACTGTACATTCTATATTTACTATCAAAACTAGTTAACAACACTTTTTATGATCGCAGTCACTTTACTTTCACTGTTTTTTTTTTTTACTAACGTTAGTATTGCCATCATAAAAATTATCGGTAATGACTTATTTTAATGCATACTTTCAATACTCTTCATCACAAACCAAACTCCATTCCAGCACGTGTCTATTGTTGAAGATCTAACTCTTTTTTATTGTTATGCATTTCAAGACATTAACATCTACTCTTATGAGGAGAGTTGCGGAGCTTTTCAATGACCTTTGACATTAAATTCCTTACCTTTCCAAAAATAATGTCTACGGCTCCTTGATCTCAAATGATCTTTGTTGAATCGCACACTATTAAGAACTAGGGTATCTACTCCTCGACAATGACGATAAAATAAGAAAGGATCAAGACATCATATCCCGATTCTACGGATTAGGTACCGCTTCGAAGCTCATGAAATCTTCATTCTACATACTTAAACAAGGGCCAGTGGTTAGAAAGGCTGGCCTAAACCTGACGACCGCAAGTTTAATCATTAAGATCGTTGCCATTAAACTACTAATGTTAAACAAATAGTGATTAATATTTGGATGCAAATTGATTGTTAAAATATAAAGTGTTGACTAAAAATATATTATCCCAGCCAAAAGGGTGTTCATCAGGACCACAAAGATTACCATTCTTACGCTGCTCTTCATGAAAAGAACCCAGTAAAATTTTTCATACGCATATAAATATATATATATATATATATATATATATATATATATATATATATATATATATATATATATATATATATATATATATATATATATATATATATATATATATATATATATATATATATATATATATATATTTTGTGTATATAAGAATATATATATATATATATATATATATATATATATATATATATATATATATATATATATATATATATATGTATATATATATATATATATATGTATATAAGCTTTTGTGTGCATGTGCAGAATATATATATATATATATATATATATATATATATATATATATATATATATATATATATATATATATATATATATATATATATATATATATATATATATATATACATACATATATATATATATATATATATATATATATATATATATATATATATATATATATATATATATATATATATATATAAGCTTTTGTGTGCATGTATATATATATATATATATATATATATATATATATATATATATATATATATATATATATATATAAGCTTTTGTGTGTATGTGCGAATTTTTGTCATATACACGAGGATTTTTTTAAATTCACAAATATGAAGACACAAAAATCGTTTAATACAGAATTCACTTAGGAATAACTTACAATCACGGGGGATTATAACTAACGAGTGCTTCTCCGCGAGCCAGGATTCGAACCATGGTCTAGTTTAACAATAAAGATAGATAGTGACGTTGATATCGGTTCAGCTGTAAATCTGGCTTCGAATTCAAGTTCTGAACAAAAGAATCGATAAAAACCCATCTCTTCCATGACAGGCTAGGCGAGTGTTATTCTTTGTTAATCTGGCAAATTTGTAACAAATAAATACGTGACTTCTTCATACTCACAAATATTAATCCCCAAATATAGTTTCATATGGATTTCACAATACCTTCGGAATAACTTACAACCGAGGGGAATTTTACCTGATAAGTGCATCTTCACTGCTCACCACTTGAATCTGAAACCTTTGGTTTAGATACAGTGATGGACGGTCGACATGACTATTCGCTAAGATTCGAACCAAAGCCCTTGCTTTAGATACAGTGATAGACAGTGGACTTGGATATTCGCTGAGTCTTATATTGGTCAAATCAATCAACTATCACTCAATCTAAGCAAGGCCCAGATTCGAATCCTAGCCGGTACAGATGCACTTTTAACTAGATAGTCCCCTTGGGTGAAAGGTATTCCATAGGTATAGTGAATCCGATATTAATCAATATTTGTTTGTATATATATATATATATATATATATATATATATATATATATATATATATATATATATGTATGTATGTATGTATGTATGTATGTATGTATGTATGTATGTATATGTACACACACATATATATATACATATATATATATATATAATATATATATATATATATATATATATATATATATATATATAAAATATATATACATATACACGTGAAGATTCAAAAAACTAATTGATGATACTCTTTACTTCTTAAACAAATTTCTTGGACCTCAATTCATTTAAAGTGAAACCGTAAAAGCACAGTGCATCCCTCTAACCTTCTAACCTTAAAAAACCTTTGCCAAAAGATCATCTGTAAAGTTCACATATTACTTCATCAAGCTATATGTATTATTGAGTCTCATCATAACCGCATATCAGTAATCTTTCAAAATAAATACATAATTCAAATGCTGTACTTTTGTCAGCCCCTTCCTTATTTCTGGAATGTAAACTTTGTTCAACGAAAAAGGCTAGGTCATGAAGACCACACTTTCTTCCAATGGAACATCTGAACGAGAATTCCTCAACAGATCTATCCGAGTGGCTAGAGTACAGGCCCCGCTATGAATTCCCTCTCCCATATTTAGTACTGGAGCTTTGAGTCCCATAGTCTCTTCTAAAATAAAAACAAGCTGCAATGCGC
>NC_089745.1:26315960-26340960 GCF_040412425.1 Macrobrachium rosenbergii | reverse complement strand
GTTTCATAAACACGTTCATACACTACGGAAAATATATCCAAGACCTTCATGTAAATGTTGCTGAATGGAGAGAGAGAGAGAGAGAGAGAGAGAGAGAGAGAGAGAGAGAGAGAGAGAGAGAGAGAGAGAGTAATTCACTCTCTTAATCTAATTACTGAAGTATCGGGATGACATTTCACATGAAGATAACTTTAGTGAAAAAACTTCGAATGAATAATTATTAGAGATGGGGAACTGGCAAATGCTCCAACATTTGTAATTTAGTGTGAAAATCAGCGGGATGCAACTCACATTAACTGTACTAGTATATCATAAAAAAATTAAAGGAACTAAAATTTGGAGTTGTAAATGTAACTGCATGTTTTTCATTTGTAAAGCATAAGTAGTGAAAGCTGGATGTTTTAGAAAGTGACTGCCATTTCAGAGGTAGGTCTTGCAGTGTAACAAAGGGTTTGAAGACAGCTGTAAGTGAGAACGCGTTAGTTAGAGGATTGTATAAGTGTGGCAAGAGAAAACAGTTGAGTGCATATGACCCAGGCATAGAATTGAAAGAGAGTGAGAGTCTGTGTTGGGTTTGGTTTGGAGAACATGAAAGAGTGGTTGTTCTTGGTGATTTAAATGCAATCGTAGGCGGCACAGAGTGAAGCAGCGTTGTTACCAGATATAGATTCCTGGATGGTGTCGAGGATGTAAGGCATAGAAAAGAAGCTGCAGTTATGTTAAAATATATATAGATGTAGTCACTGAGTTGCTGTGAAGGTTGTTCAGACACGATTGTGGTATATATACATGGCAGGTTAATACTTCCATGAATAGAGTGATGAAGTGAGGAAAAAAGAAATTAGATGTACGTACAGTGTTGCTGAATAAGAAAATGAGTTGTGGGTGTAGTTTGGAATGACTGTTGTTTGCAGATGATGCGATACCGACTGGGGATAATGAAGAAAAACCGCAGAAAACAGTGAATGCATCTGCAGGTGTTTGCAAGAGAAGGTTTGTAGCAAATGTGAGCAACAGAAAAGTTGTAAAGGTAAAATGAAATTCGGGAGATGGAGCAATGAGTTTTAATATGGATAATGGAGGAATGGAAGTAACAGGTATTTGGGATTACATACAACTGAAGATGGTAAGACCAGAGAAGAGGTCAGGCACAAAATAGGTCAAGCAAGGAAAAGAGCAGTTTATGTCCAAAAAAAAATAATAATAATAATAATAAGGAAAATGCATGTAATGTCTATGAAAGTCAAGTTGAGCTTGTATGAAGGGCTTGTTAAAACAAATGCAAATGAAAGAAAAATAAAAATGAAAATAAAAGAAAAAGGCAGAAGCTGTTGAGGTGAACTCTTTGCACATTATATGCAGTGTAAAATAATGACAAAGTGAGAAACGTGTAGATAAACGTAACGTAGAAAGAACAGTGGACAATAGGTTCGTGAAAAGCGTATAATTCAAAAATGATAGTAGAAGGAATCAAACAACGGAACTGCAAAAGATGAAAGCCAGCAATTGTGTTTCAGATCTGGAAGCAGGCAGAAGTGCCATCAGTCGCACTGACAATTTCTGTCCATGCAATCTCCATAATGCAGGCAGATTTTTGAAAGTCATGAATGGTGGTTTTTGGTGCTAATAATAGCGAAAATGAAGTGAAATGAAGATACAAGCGCTAAATACGTGTGTGGATAAATACAAACCCTATGCGGGCTTATTGCACAAGGTCTGGTAACCAAGCTAGCCTATGCCCACAAATGCCTTTTTTGCCGCTCACCATTAAACAACACGATGCTTCAGCGGCATAGCTGCCAGGTCCCCAGTAAGTGAAGCTATGCCTAAAAGTGTTGCAATATTGCGCAATATATGGGTATAAAAGTGAGTTTGTGTAGAATAACAAGTGGCTACCATTCATTATAAGGTTTCTTTTTAAAATGCAGTACATTTTTTTTATGATTTTGCTTTAGCATTTTATGATAAATTATGCAAAATAGAAAATAATCTATAAAAGTGTTGGAACATTGCATTATTTAGACGTATAAACCTGTATTTAAAGCGAAAGAGCATGATTTCATTCACGAATTTTTAAAATTAGAGTACTTGTTTTTAGATGTTAGTTTATTATATAGACTTTTTATTACAGTTAAGTAATTTGAAAATATGTTGCATATTTTTGCGTAAAAACGTGTATCTGCATGCAATACTTGTTTTTTTTTATTCTAGCTCGATTATTTACGTTAATTTATACTAGACACAAAATAATATATACAGTAGAACTGTTGCAAAATTTTGCGTAATTTACGCGTATCATCAGAATTTGAAATCACATGTGCCTATTATTCATTCAATGACTTTTTTTTTGATAGAGAATATACATGAATTGAAGGGCTAATTTACAAGGATGAGTTAACTGGAAAATTTAAAAGGATGAGTTGAGAGCAATTTAAAGGGACAAGTTGAAAGGAGATATTTATGCTAATTCACCTCCTTCTTGTTTTCATGCTTCCACCAATTTCACCCCTGGGAGATTCTATAGCAGTGAGAAGGCCCGTGACCTGCACCCCAGGGATATGTGGATTGCTCCTACTCCAAGTGTCGACAGCGACGTTGAGATCGAGGTCCAGGTCGACAACAATCTACTCGACCCTATCTTTCTCCTTACGCTTCTAGACAATGATATGGATACTCCTGGAACAAGTCGGTATAAGAAATAAACTTTCTTTCTTACATGGAAAAATAAAGACGCCATATGTGAGTTAGGGGGACAAGTTCAAAAAAACATACTTTAGTAAAGTCTGATATACAGCTCTCATGTGAAACGTTACTAAATATATGAGCTAAAGGTACATGTTAAAATGACATCTTTATTGTTTCTTTATAACTGTGAAATGAAAAAACGGCTTCTCCCTTTGTTGCAGGTACCTCCTCATTGGCTGCTGCCGTGCCAGAGCCATTCCCAGATAAGGAGACATGTGTGGAAGAGACTCTTATGCAGGCAAGGAAGACGCAGAGTATTCAGAGGGATTGGAAGAAGAATGAGGACATCAGCCACCCCCTCCTCCTTCTAATGTTTCCAAGATTTCTTCACGTTAGACCTACTGGACCACATCATCAACCAAACAATCTGGACACCTGCCATAAAAATGTCAACTTTGTCTTTTCCACTGACAGATTACGTCCGCATGTTTAATGTTCCTGAAACTTGTCTGCTAAACTCGAACGAACAAGCATACAACCATAAGACCTTTATAACAAACCAATTTATGTAACTTGAGACATCAGGGCAAAAATAATCAAAACACATCATGCTGAAAAATATATTACCTACAAAAGTTTCAATCTATGTTACCACAACAGAGAATATAATTTCCAACTGTTTAAGATTACAGATGTAGGTCAAGTGAATATTTTGAACAATCACTCTTTCCCAAGCAAACAGGAATTAGGTCGTTAGGTCGTAGCTTTAATTTAACCTTTGAGAGTCCGAGACAAAAGGTACAACAAAGAATTTTTCTTCTTGGATTTAAGAATATATCATAAAACACAATAAAAACACTATCATCACAGAACGCATTCATAACGGTGTTCTGCAATCATAACACAACGCTTCTCACCAACGGGAGCATGCGTGCGCGTTTGCGAGATTAAACCACTGCAGAGGGGCTTCATTATACACTATTTGCAGAGCAGCTATGCAAATACACTCGTCTTGTACTATTCAGAGAGGATCTGCAAATAGGGCATTAAGCAATACCACTTCTTTGCTTCATGCCATCTTTTACATGAGGAAACGAGTGCCCTTAATGCACGTGAATCTCGCATAAACCTCAACGAGAAAGGAAATTCCACATGCAGGGAGGGGATGCCACTAGCTTTCCGTTTCTTTAGCATCTAATCCTCAGGCAAAACCTTGATGATGAGGCCCTTCTAGAAAAGGAAGCAAAAATAAATGGGGGCAATAACTTTTATTTGTCACGTGAGGAGCATTTCATCTCAATCTTCTTTTCTCTCTCTCTCTCTTTCTCCCTTTACACATCCCCATACCTGGGAAGCGTCGCAAGAAATTCCAGTGACTATGGTTAAGAAGTGCAAAAGTGCAATGGGAGTAAGGGCTGATTTCCATTTTGTCCTCAATAATCCTCCTATATCTTTTTATTAGTTATTAGAGAGAGAGAGAGAGAGAGAGAGAGAGAGAGAGAGAGAGAGAGAGAGAGAGAGGGGGAGTTTGTTGGGGGTGTTAATTGCCGTTCTATTAAAGCAGTAACCAATTTTAGACTTGCATTTACGAAGTAGAGCTGTTATTTTCCCACTCACGATCATTCTTAGATCTACGAAAGATTTCATGATCAAGAAGTTAATACAAAGCAAATTTTGGCAACACGTCGATTCATTCAAATAATTAACTAAAGTATCACTTAGAGGAGGCGATAATATATCTGTGCACTGAAATAGCCTATAACAAAAAATACTGTGTAAGATAAAACACTAAAGGAAGGCCGCACTGCAAACATCAGGAATAAAAAACAGACTAAACAACGTTGGTCCTGTCATTTTACCTGCAAAATCTTACCGGGAAATTTTCAAGAAAAGGGAAGAAAGATTTTTACTGATAACGAAAGGAAACAACTGTCTGCTACTACTGTACCTACAACTAAAATTGGCCCTCTGTCGGGTAATCTTCCATGTAAAAATGTGAAGTATTAAAGAAGTCTAGTTTTAAAGTTAACAAGATTAAACGTACAACAAATTAGTGGGCATTGCAATGGGATCCTCAAGGGCAAAGGCATCAAAAAAATATGAATTACTTTAACAAGTTCTTCCATATGTTAAGCCACTCAAAAGATGTTTTGCTGACCCTGATTTCCCCAAGGTCTGTGAGGGGGTGACTGGCAAAGTTCCATACATTATTTGAATATAGTCCAAAATCAATAGGTGTTTTTTTTTCACAACATCAAGTGTTTATAAACCGGCATATGGTAATTTCGGCAAAAAATAACACCATAACAAAGCACGTAATGTCACTTCACAATGATAAAAACAAAAAGTCGTCAAGCGCTTCATGATTCGAAAGGTCTGTAATCTTTTCTTAGGAAATCTCTCTCTCTCTCTCTCTCTCTCTCTCTCTCTCTCTCTCTCTCTCTCTCTCTCTCTCTCTCTCCCTTCGTAAATGTTGTTTGCCCTGAAAGACCCTGTTATAGAAGGCCGTCTAGATATCTGAGAAGTTCAGCCAACATATGATTAAAAAACTTTCACTCGACCTTTGACGCGTTTACTTTTCTGAACCGAAGCCTAACTTCCAACTACGCCATAATGCAAATTATACGAAAGGCAAGCAAGTAATCGCACACGCTTGTAAGACCACAATCTATCTACGCATGCCAGAGGCCGGGGAACCGTCTGTGGACGTACAGTGGGAATATTGATTCCTCACTTATTTCTCCAACTTTATTCTCGCTTGCTTCCTACTTCAAGACCCTGGACTCACGTATTCTTCCTAATCATCTGCATTCCTTCGTGTCTCTCGATGTCGCTCGTAAGAGAGCAAATCAATGGCAAGACTATTGAGGAGTCGACTGTATCATATTAGGGCGACTTTATGCGGTCTTTCAATTTGATTTTTATACTGCGACTATGTAGAATAGACAGATAAAAGCCGGGAGTTTGAACATGACCATCACCCTGGGTATTGAAAATCTGTACAAGATCCAGAATGGATTTGCAAGTGATGCAGTCAAGAATATAAGCTCTACTCTCCAATATGCACTGTGTTCACTGGAAATGAGGATTCAGAAGAATTGACAATTTTTGAGGCAACCCACGTCACCGAAAGAGACCTTAATAATGATCCGGAAAAGGTTATCTCTGCCCACAGAGAATCAGCTGACTAATTTTACTGACTCTCCAGCGTATCTGTTATTTACCAATTAATATTATAAACACTTCCGTTACACATAGCCAAATTATACATAAATCTATGAGAACAATGTTCCCTACCTTCTCAAGGCTTATAAAGTAATCAAATTTAAAATTAAAAAAAAAAAGAGAAAAAAGTACATCTGACTAACACCATTACGAGAGAATCAAAAGTATTTGCTGTAAAAAGTAATTTTCTTCTTTTTTTTATTATAATGAAAATATCTCCTTACCTATCTGTCAAGTGCGTAAAAAATGTTAACGAAAAACCCGAAAATGAGTCAACAATGTGAGGCTTAGTGCCTGTTTTGTCTATGGAACGGTTGTTCCCTTGTTGAGAGTGCACTCTTTTTCCCGGCGGTGCTTATTTTTTTTTTTTTTTTTTTTTTCTTTTGCATTTAGAGTTTACGTCTGTTGCCTTCGCTTTAGGTAGCGGTAGTCAAGTTTGAGTAATCATCGAGTTAGGGTCCAGACAGCTTAGCAGCATGGACGTGTTTAACAGCAGGTAGTTGTTACCTGTTGGCCCCTACAGTACTTGAGGATGTGAACTTCGTTCGAGTTCGAGGATGAGTTGATGAATAACCCTAGTCATCGGTGGAGAGGAGGCATTCCTCTGAGACAGCAGTTTGGCCGTCGTATCGACTCTGCTGTGAACGTCTGTGTTTTGTAGAGATATTCCTGTTTGCCGTCATGGGGCGGTTTTGATGACTTCACGGCAGTAGTTTGATGGTCATCCTCGATGACCTTTGATGGTTAGCCTGTGACCCTTGTTGTGGTCTTGGACATCTCTGGGTAGATGTTCAGTTTTGCATTGTAGGTGGATTGTGAATTATCACTACAGATATTTATGGATTATGAGTGTAATTGGTATTTATGATAATTTGGGTTATTGTTATTTGTGCTGTTTTATTAATTTCTCGGGTATCTGTATTTTTGGTTATACCGTTATTTGTTAACTGATGTCACTTGTAATTATTATACTGTCTGTATTGTTTGTTGTAGCTGGAATGTTCACTTTTATATGGTGTTTGTTACTTTTTGCTTGTGTGGTTATGTTTTATTTTAAAGTAACTAATTTTGCTACATCTTTATTTGACTGACTCGTGGTATATTTACTTATTGATTTACGGCAGACTGACTCATTTGTAAATATGTATATTACGTAATGTTAATAAACTAATATTAAGGTTATTTTGCTGGTTTTGTTGTTCCTCTTTCCCCGTTGTTGTCTCGGCTTCTGCCAGTTTTTCCAGTCCATTTGTCTGTAATTGATGATGGAACCTGATGAACAGAGATTTGGTTCATAACAAAAAGTAAACACGCCGAAAAGACACCTGAATAAATGAGAACTCTTGGTTGATAGTCTCAGTTATGGAAAATACAAGAAAGCCTACATGTCACTAAATAAATGAAAATAAAATTCATTAAAGAATTCAAAATAGTAATCTGCGAGGAGAATGGACGGTGGTCTCTAAATACGCGGTAAACAACGCAAACTCTTCTTAGAATGTGACGAAACACGAGAGAAACAGACAAAAAGACAGACTAGACTATTATATTTCTATGACCAATATACCTCCGACTGATTATCTTCTTTCCTTCCTGAAGTCTGGCATACTGCAACAAAAGTGGTGCATTCACAGTGGGATATACTAAATTATAATAAACTATTACTTAGCAAGAGAGAGAGAGAGAGAAAAAGAAGAAAAAAAAGAGAACAAATCAGCACTCTTATGGGAAATCAATCTGCATAATGCAAATTTCAAACTCTCGCCCGCTTCCAATACTCTTCACTTAACATACCCTACTACTGGGGGAGAACAATTTTCCTTCTACTTTAAGTAACTTGTAACACACGAGTGCATCCGGCAAGACAAGAAGAAAATACAGCAGATAACTTGAAAACAAACGCGTTAAAAAACAAACGTGTTAAGTTTTAAATTACTATTCTGCAATAGTTCTCGTTAAAAAAAAGTATTAAAATTCAACAATGCAATCTGAAACAATCACTACAATAAAATTCAGTTCCTTCTCAAATGATCAATAAATTTAACAGGGACAATTTAAAAGATATATAGAAAAGAAAGCTCAATGTGGAGGGAGATAAAAGCCAGACTTGCCTAAGTCTCATGTCCAAAACACTCAACAATATTGGCCATAAAATGCCCAACTTATCAAACGCAAAGAATTGGCGGGGTTTGGGGGAAACAGGGACAGGAGGGAAAGAAGCAGCTCCCCGATGAAAGGGTGCTGCGCAAAAATTGAAAAACTTATCAATTCCAAAGGAAGGTGTGGTAAATGGAGGAGGGTGGCAAAAGCCGAGGGGCCTCAATAACCCCCGGTATCGTAGCATCCCTCGTAGCCCCCCCCCCACTCCTCCCCCTTCCCTCTCGAAGAAAGAGAGATATCGAGAAGTCATTTGCAAAGGTTGTTATAGAAGGAGGAGGCGAATGGCGGAGGAGGATGAAGAGCAGAAAGAGGTGGAAGGAGTCGGGGATGGAAGAAGAGGAATATTAAAGAGGGAAGACTTTTGAATCGCAAGACAAGATTTCACCCCGATAGAATGTCATCATTACACAAAGATTTCGGTGGCCGAGTGTTCTGACAAATGGCATTGTCACTGTGAGAGAGAGAGAGAGAGAGAGAGAGAGAGAGAGAGAGAGAGAGAGAAGAGGGAGAGTAAAACAGCTAACTACAGGAATGAAGCTTAGAAGTGGAAAAGTGTAAATGCACAAAGAAAAAATCAAATTACTTAATTTTACTCAAGCAAACAGATCTGGACAATGGCGTAAAAAAAATTAGAAAGCACAGGAAAAAGAAGGAAAACGTGAAAACAGGCATACAACAACATCAAAATGAAACGATAAATAACCTAACAACAGCATCAAAGAAAAGTCAAGAGGATAACACAAAAAGAAATAAACTGACACCAAAGAAAAGGCGACATTTATAGGAAAGAAAAGAACGCTTTTCAACTCTCCCAGAGGTAACTGAGCAAGGGAAATCTTTTATTTTTTCCCACATAACGAGTTCGGATTTCCAGAGGCTATTCATATATTTTCGCACCGATGATTTAATGTTCACAGATTTTTTTTTAGAGGTGATCAGCGAATCTCATCCACAAATTTATCTCTCGTTTAAAAACCTCTCTATACGAGCTTCAAACAGATTTGGTAACATAACATTTCAACAACTCACTGAGAATATGAATAGGAAGTAAGCTCTCCTCTTTTTTTTTTTTAGGGCTTTAGAATTTAGATACTCAAATGGCCGTCCTTTCAAAAATTTCCAAATGCCATTCGATAAAAATGTTGAAAACACGTTGCATCCTGGTTCACAATTGTTCATACTTTCCAAATAGTGAAAATGTACATTAAGTGAATTTTGAGGGATCAAATAAAGCCCACATAAAGCAAACAATGAGTATCAATAAATAGCACCTGGAATGTAACGGCGAACTAAAGTAAACGTTAATTTCACTGCAACCACTGAATTTGGAATAAGATTTATCAAATCCATTGTGTGCCAGCGTTTATGGAATATAACGTATGCTTGCGTTTATGTATGTATATGTATATATGTATGTATATATATATATAAAACCCACATATACATACATATATATACATATATACATACACACATACAGCATATATACATACATACATACGTACATACATATTTATATCAATATACACACACATATAATATTATATATATATATATAGTGCGCAGTTATATCTTTGGGTGACAGTACTAAGGAACATACACAAAGTTGACAAAACAGCCCCTGAGAGGAGGAGGAGCCATAACCTTATTTGTGACCGAGCCGAGTTCTCCATTAACATCTCTTGCTTTTCCTGTGTAGGTGGGTTCACACACACTAAGAATAAACACCAAACAAACTACTCTCCTTGACACCTATACGTTTTTCGTATTTCTGCTAAAAATAAATGGATCCAAGCTATACATTCGTAGGCTAATATTAACATTTTACAAAATCCTTCTTTTGGAAAACTGAATTCAATTAGCCTATATACCTCTCCAACATGTTATTAAAAAAACCACCTTTGTAGCGCCTGACCAGCTTATGGAATGATTTTTTTCATTAACATGAAATAACATTAACAGTTATCCTGCGCATATCTTATGCATTTTTAAGTTGTTGGCTTTCCTTTTTTAATGATTTTTCAGTTTGACCAATAGAAAATTGACACATGGCTTACATGAATTTGATATCCACAATCTTCGTATTGTCTTAAGAGGGTTTTTTTAATCCACTGCCATAGTGTGCTTAAATGCCATATGTTTGTTCATGTTAATTTAGACAAAACTTAAGGAATTCCTAAAGGAGAATGAAAACTTGATAAATTCTGTTGGACCTTACCAACTTTATCGTATTATGAAATAATAAAACACCCATAGCAAATTTTTACGCTGGGCCATTTATTAGCTCTAGCACTGTATCGTATAATAAAAAAAAAACACTTTGTAGATCTCAGCTTCTTTATTGGTACCAAATATCTCAAATAATGCACAGATTAACAGTGATTCTAGGGTTATGAATTGTAATGTAGTTTCAGTATACAGAAATGTACCTATTAATGATTTGGTACCGAATACAGCACACAACCTTACAGACCATTCTCTGAGAACAACTTCAAAGAATTTATCAAAATATGTAAAAAAGCATGTACGTTTGAATTCAAAGAGAAACACGACTCTAAATCATAACACAGCCATGGGAAATGCTGTATTTCTAGTCTAAGCAATCTGTGAAAGAAATTTTTTGACAAATAATATTAAGCAATATCATACTACGCGATATAATATGGTTTAAATGTGTTAATGACACAGTGAGTATTTTTAGCCTGGGAACAGTGACGGAGGACATGCAAGAAATTAAATTCCCTGCCACTGTATTAGATATTGCAATTTTATACCAGTAACAGCAAAGAAACATTTAGCCAAACCTATTCTCACTCTACCATATGGTAGTCGTTCTAAAGGTGTTTCCAATCAACTTAAAAATTTTAGCATAAAAATGTATAATGTAGCCTATACACAGATTAATTGTAATTTGCGTTCATGTTAATGAAAACACATATGTTATCAACTAGAACAGATACTAACAAGCTGGTTTATTAGACTATAATAAAAAGAAATATAACCGTATCCATTCTGAAATGGTACGGTCACGTGGAAAGAATGAAATGAAATTTGTTGATGAAAAAACGTACAGTTCCGAAGTGTTGAAGATAAAACGAAGCCTTAGAGAGCACTGAATAGATACGTGGTAGGTTGTATCGGAAAAGAACGACCTTAAAATCCATGAACTACAGAGTGAGCACAAGATAGAAGTGAATGATGCATTTTTGTAAGGGGGGATTCGACAATCATCTGCCGAGCTCTTATTTCTGGTATATTACTCGCCACTATGGGAAAGGACGCAATGTTAAATATATATATATATATATATATATATATATATATATATAATATATATATATATATATATATATATATATATATATATATATATATATATATATATATATATATATATATATATATATATACACGAGGTGTGTTCAAGAAAGCATCCAACCTTTGTTCATAAAAAATAATCATATTCAGATACAACAATTTTACACTGATTTCCTTCAAAGTAGCCCCTTGGGCTCCCGACTGTTTTACCACTGCCGGAAGCAGTACTGGAACGCCTTTTTGAAAGGCGCGCAGCTGGTCCGTCGCATTCTTCATGATGTCTTCTCTGGACTGAAATCTGGTCCCTTTCAGAGGTATTTTCAGCTTGGGGAAAAGCCAGAAGTCACACGAAGCCATGTCGGGAGAGTAGGGAGCCTGTTGAAGCACAGGTGTGTTGTGTTTGGCCAGGAAACTCTGTATCAAATGTGAAGAATGGGCGGGTGCGTTATCGTGATGGAGCTGCCAATTCTTCAGAGAGAGAGAGAGAGAGAGAGAGAGAGAGAGAGAGAGAGAGAGAGAGAGAGAGAGAGAGAGATCAAATGAAAAGTTCTCAGAAAAGCTGAGCAGTTCATGGGTGTGACTTCTGACTTTTACCCAAGCTGAAAATGCCCCTGAAGGAGACCAAATTTCAGTTCAGAGAAGACATCATGCAGAATGTGACGGACCAGCTGCGCGCCATCTCAAAAGAGACGTTCCAGCGCTGCTTCCAACGGTGGTAGAGCCGTTTGGAGATGTGTGTCGAGCCCAAGGGAACTACTTTGGAGGTGATGAGTGTAAGAGTATCTGAATACGAGTATTTTTTATGAATAGAGGTCGGATGCTTTCTTGAACACACCTCGTGTATATATAGGCCTATGTCAATATAGTCCACGGAAGAAAAGAGAATAAAACACTCTAATAGCTCGATAATTTCGCCTTCTACTAGGACTCTTCAAGACAAGAGCTTTATTACAACTTGTAATTAAGTTGTAATAAAGCTCTTGAAGAGGCCTGGTGGAAGGCGAAAGTATCGAACTATTAGAGTGGTTTATCCTCTTATCTTCTGTGGACTGTATTGACATATCCTCGTGGTATGAAGATTATATATATATATATATATATATATATATATATATATATATATATATATATATATATATATATATATATATATATATATATATATATATATATAGATATATATATATATATACACATATTATATATATATACATATATTACTAAAAATAACAAAAATATATATATGATTTGTTTAATAGCTGACATACACACACAGGTGATTTGTTTAAAGCTTGAAAAAAGCTTGAAAAGGAACGACAGAGGACAGAGTGCTAAGTAATTTAGTGTAATATATATGTGTATATATATGTACATATAAAATGAAAAATATGACGTTTCAATACTCCTTATGAACGGCTTTAAGCTTCAGCAATTACACTGAAAATTCCGTACTTATGTGGAAACCCGCAGAGAACAGGTGATTTCGAGGAATAAAGGAAAAGCAGGAAAAGAACAATGTAAGTTGAGGAAATGAAGATATTTCGCAAATGAAATATGTCTCACAAAGCAGCTGATCACATTGGGTACACATGAGCGTCTTAGTACTAAAGGTAAAACGGATTGTAACTGACTGGAGGGAAATTAGGCATGATTTAAGCATGGGGTACATGGTCTGTGCCCCCATGGGTGTTCATCATTAAGGATTTGCAGACAAAAGAGATTTATGAACGATTATTGGTTAATCCTTGTCCTTTAGAAGGAAAATAAAAATCGAAGCTGAATAAGTATTCATAACACATAAAAGAGTAATTGCAATTATATAAATAAGCAGACTTTCTTAGTAAAGAACCGCTTATCGTTTTGCTAAAGCAGACAAGTTCATTATTAACAGAATACAGAGAATGATATATTTTTCATCTCTGTTGCGCTAATACCTGAAATGTGGGCCAAGACTATGATACTTTTCCAATGTAAGACTCATGAGCAGAATTTTTTGTAATTCAAAGTGTTTCTAAGTCATTCTAACACCCAAGTATAAAAAGGACAAGAAACCATGGCGGCAGAAACATGTCAGAAAAAGGACGATACTTAAGAAGAGAAGCAATATTTGGAATTCAATTTTACGACCAACCGGAGTGAGAAAGTTATCTAACATCGGAGTAAAAATGAGTATTCAAATAATGAAAAAGAAGGATGTTTGATGAACGTCTGCAATAAAAAAAAGACACTAACGAATATATGAAGGTATTGATGTTCATAGAATATCTTCGCTAGTGCAAGGCACTGCTGAATACACATAAAAGAACAAAATGGTGGAACTGGTCATGCTGAGTCGTAAACCGCGTACATTAGGCATACGGAATAGATAAAAGCGCTTGAAATATAGAGATAAACGAAAAAGAAAGGATAAAATATTTTTACATATTTCAATCACGCCGGAAAACTACAAATTAACAATCACAAAATAGGATATCGAAAAGGAGACGACGACAGTAGATATAAAATGCATTCAAATATAACTTGGCATCAAGAACACATGAGAATGCCTTCAGGGAAATGTGATCAGAGCATAACCGGGAACTAAAGGTGTTGACGCCATTGAATGAAAGTCTCATATTTGGCTCGGTACACAGGATAACTGCAGCACTGAATTTGTGTACACATGTATCTTCTTTGTCTTCAGCCTTTACCCACCTCTACATGGGGTCGCTGTTCCGTGTAAGCCTTCTCCATCTTCTATCTTGCGTTCCTGTTCTCTTAACCCTTTTTCCCACATGTCATTTGCTACGTTGTCTTTCCATCTGAATCTTGGCCTCTCCCTCCTCCTCCTCCTCCTCCTCCTCCTCCTCCCAACTACCTCCATGTCCATGACCCTTCCACACACATGATCCTCCTCTCTCCGCTTGACATGACCAACCCACTGCAATCTTCTTTGCTGAATCTTCTTTGACACTTCTACCACTTTGACTGTCCCTCTAATATAATCGTTTCTGATCCTATCCTTTCTCGTGACTCCACACATCCATCTCAACATCCTCATCTCTACCACTTCCAAATTCCTTTCTTGAGCCTTCTTTATTGACCACATTTCAGCCCCATACACCATCGCTGGTCTAACTACACTTTTATAAAACCTTCCTTTTACTCTTGCACTAATCTTCATGTCGCACAATATTCCCGATGATCCCCTCCAATTCATCCAAGCATACTATATTCTGTGGTTTATTTCTGAGTCCATGCCACCATCATCCATCACACAGGACCCAAGGTACTTGAAAGTATTAACCCTCTTGATGTCGTCTAAACCTAATTTAACTGCACCCTGCTTTCCTTCCCTCCCATCCACAGATATTCTGTCTTAGCTCTGCTTGTCCTTAAACCCCGATCTTCAAGTGCTTGTTTCCACAACTCTAGTTTTATCTCCACCCCTTCTCTAGTCAGGTCCACCAAAACAACATCATCAGCAAACATCACACTCCACGGGACTTCATCTCTGACATCTGATGTAATAACATCCATCACAAGGTCAAAGATGTAGGGACTGAGAGTTGAACCTTGATGTACACCAACTCTTACGCTAAACTTTTCTGTTGTTCCCACAGTGCTCCTTAACCGAGTGGTAACCTCTGCACACATATCCTGGACTACTTTAACATACTTTTCTGAAACACCCTCCTCTCTCATACATCTCCGCACTTCTTGCCTAGGTACCCGATCATATACCTTCTCCAGATCAATAAATACTAGATGTAGCACTCTCTGTCTTTCTGCATGTTTTCCCATTGCTTGCCTTGGTGCAAAAATTGCAGCTACTGTACCATTTCCCGGCATAAACCCGAATTGTTCTTCACTTATTGTTGTTTCATTCCTTATTCTTTTCTCTATAATTCGTTCATATATCTTCATAGTATGAGATATCAATTTTATCCCTCTGTAATTTGCGCAATCTTGTATATCCCCTTTCCTTATATATCGGGACCATAATACTATATGTATATACACATGTATATACAATATTTCATATTAAAGCTGTTGTGTACATATGTATGCACAATATTTCAAATCAACGAATTTGTGTACATATGTTTATACAAACTCACACACACACCCACCCATGTGATCATCCACATGCACATAATGGATATAAATATACCAGCGTCCGATATTGTAACCTGGAGCTTATCCTTTATTCATGTGATGTCATTCTCTACGATTTATTACTTTTAATTCAATATTTTCCATTCAGTCTGGGTCTCTGGTACCATGGTAACAAAACAAAAACAACAGAGTATGCTTGGCTGTGAAGAGGCGGTTAACATAAAGAATAATACAAAGAATGCAATTTAATTCAGTTTTGTGCCCCAAATATTAAAATATATCTACTGAACACATAAAACCATAAGACAATATGAGTAAAAACTTTAAATCCTGAAATGAAGTGGCCTTTATAATGGTAAATTGACTAACTGAATCGGTATACAGAAATCGTATAATGTTGACGTGAAGTCTAGGAAAGTTATGATTATCACCACTAAGAACCTAAGTTAAGTATACCTTAGTTTACCAGACCACTGAGCTGATTAACAGCTCTCCTAGGGCTGGCCCGAAGGATTAGACTTATTTTACATGGCTAAGAACCAACTGGTTACCTAGCAACGGGACCCACAGCTTATTGTGGAATCCGAACCACATTATAGTGAGAAATGAATTTCTATCACCAGAAATAAATTCCTCTTATTCTTCATTGGCCGGTAATTCACAAAGGTGCTCTAAATCCAATTTACATAGATGGATTTGAATGGAAAGCCTTTGAAAACAAGTGATCAATTAAGCAAAAATGTTAAAAAGACCCAGACACACACTTTCGCGAAGATTTCTGGAAGAGCTTGTTAGATGGGGAGGAGCAAAGGCTCAACAGTTATTTTGTGGTAAATTCCCAGATCCGTGATACACACAGTATTCTTTGAAAATGGTCTTTGGACCAAAGAGGCGACCCTCTAGTGATAGTCTAAATGTATATCTAGTGAAAGAAATTTGTTCATACCTTTGAAAATGTTTACTTTATGAAGCAGGACAACATTATTACCATGAAGGATTTTTTTTTCATTACTTGGCCTTCGCCAGTTAGAGGCCTAAAGACGGATCTAATCAAAATTTCAGAGTTCATGATCCCCCAAACCAAACGTTATTGGGATCTAGGAAACACAATGGTACTCTTCATTAAGTTCTGCTTCCAGTTGCTAGTAGTATTGTTCTTTCTTTTGTACACATTTCTAGTGTAAGTTCCGTGCATTTACGTATATACTGCCAACGAATACAGGAAAGCTGGCCTTCGGTTTACAAATATAAATATATATACGCATACCCAAACTAACCAAAAAAAGTTTTAATGTGCTTTTATAAATTAGTTGAACCGGTTGTAAAAGTTTTCGTCTGTAACATGTGAGTGCAACAGACATTTCTCAATACACACGCACACACATGGACACACTTACAAGCACACAGGAAGAGATAGAGAATGAGATTACGTTTCTGGAATTTAAGTTCTGGACAGAATTCACTTTATTTTGAAACAGAATTCACTTTGCTTTGAAAAAAATCAAAAGAAAAATAGGGAGGAGGAATGAAAAAATAAGAGAAAAAGCTGTAGTAAAAAGAAGCGTTGAAAAACTTGCCGGGACCAAAGGCAAAAGAAGAAAAACAGAAGGAAAGATGCCAAATATTAGTAAGAAAAACTCAAGAAGATAACAGCAATTGGAGTGAAAAACAGCAAAAACCCAAGAGCAGTCGTTAACAGAAGAAAAAATAGAAAGCGGACCGCTGGAAGAAATAAAAAGTTACTAAAGGTGGTGAACCCTAACACAAACTATACGAAAAACATACGCTGGAATGGAAAATATATACGTACGTAAGAATTTGAAGGAAACAAAACATTTGAGTTCAAACAGCTGAAAGCTTCACAAGACACTTAATAATTTAGTATGCATGCCCAGAGAACGGAAAAAATCACTTACGTCGCTTATGACACTTTTTTAGACCTTTGCTGAAATCATGAATCCAATTATGGGTTAGAAAGGTTCAGCAACCTATGATTTGACATTATTCATGAGTAACTATTATCTCACTGACTTTATGTTTCTCAAGTCCTGTTCGCTCATTCCTGCCTTCTCTCTCAGGATTGTTTAAGTGACCTAGACTAAGAAAAAAGTTCCTGGAATCCAGAACCTTACGAGATATATACGAGAGCTTTTCTTCGAAAACCTCAGCCTACATTTGCGCTTCCTCTGTGAGGCCTCCATTCAAATCCTGCAGTTTGTTTTCCTTACAAACAACAACACACAAGAAAATAATGTGATAATGATCGTAATCAACATTATTACAAATAATAAAAACAACAGTAATTCATATTAAAAAGAAATTAGCCTACCGGTACTTCACTGCCAAGTTCACATTGAACAGAATTCCCTTAAACGAAAAAATAGAAATGAGGAAATAAGAGAAAAGGGTACAGAAATAAATTTGGCAGTGAAAAATTACGGGACGAATAAAAACAAACAAAAGCCGATTTTCCTTTGGTAACCTCTCAAAAACTTCCTTATGTTCTACGCCACCAAAGAACTGACTTCATACATTGCAAACCTCAACAAAGGCAGTTAGTATAAAAGATACTAAGAATTTAATAAGATTTTTTATCACTAAAGAACACAATTATCACAGTTTCAGAAATTACCTTCGCTATTTTTACTTTTCTTTCACAGGCCTCATGGACCTGCCGTACTGGTAAAGTATAACTTTGAGAATAACCACTGATAACATGATAAGAAACAAATCATGAATTTTAAATCTTAAAATTCTTGAATGAGTTGTCATTGTCTAAAAATATAAATAACTTTCTTTATGAAGCGCTGATTGCTGTATAGGACGATAGTCAGTGTCATCAACAACCTAGAGTCATGTGAATGGTTTAAAAATTAAAATCAGTGGTAAAAATGACTCCCGCTTCCAAGAGTAAATGGGTTCCCTTTCAGAGAGAGAGAGAGAGAGAGAGAGAGAGAGAGAGAGAGAGAGAGAGAGAGAGAGAGAGAGAGCATTACTAAATTAACTATAACAATTACTTTAATTATCATCGGTACATAGGTACCAGGTATGGAGCCACTGGAGAGAGAGAGAGAGAGAGAGAGAGAGAGAGAGAGAGAGAGAGAGAGAGAGAGAGAGAGAGAGAGAGAGAGAGAGCCTATATGATCGACTATAATCTTCAAACATAATTTATATTACTGACATTATAATAATTACCCTACTTACTGGTAATAGATCAAATTGGAGAGAGAGAGAGAGAGAGAGAGAGAGAGAGAGAGAGAGAGAGAGAGAGAGAGAGAACATTACTAAATTAACTATAACAATTACTTTCATTATCATCCGTACATAGGTACCAGGTATGGAGCCACTAGAGAGAGAGAGAGAGAGAGAGAGAGAGAGAGAGAGAGAGAGAGAGAGAGGAGGGAGAGAGAGAGAGAGAGAGAGAGAGAGAGAGAGAGAGAGAGAGAGAGAGAGAGCCTATATGATCGACTATAATCTTCAAACATAATTTATATTACTGACATTATAATAATTACCCTACTTACTGGTAATAGATCAAATTGGAGAGAGAGAGAGAGAGAGAGAGAGAGAGAGAGAGAGAGAGAGAGAGAGAGAGAGAGAGAGCAATACTAAATTAACTATAACAATTACTGTAATTATCATCCGTACATAGGTACCAGGTGAGGAGCCTCTGGAGAGAGAGAGAGAGAGAGAGAGAGAGAGAGAGAGAGAGAGAGAGAGAGAGCCATTACGATCAACTATAATCTTCAAACATAATTTATATTATTGACATTATAATAATTACCTTACTTACTGGTAATGGATCGAATTAGAGAGAGAGAGAGAGAGAGAGAGAGAGAGAGAGAGAGAGAGAGAGAGAGAGACTCGATAAACCGAACATAATCTTTACTGTCCTTCTCCAGTGTTTAAACAGAGTGAGGAACGATTTCTGTGGACAGTCAACTATCTACCGATATTTTCTAAACACACAAGAGAAAGATTCTGCGATAGTAAGTCGAATTTCCTGGTCTAAATTTTAATATATATAAACACACACACACACACATATATATATATATATATATATATATATATATATATATATATATATATATATATATATATATATATATATATATATATATATATATACTGTGTGCATATACAGGGTGTAACACGAGTTTATGCAAATATTTTGGGAAATGAAAGAAAAAGTAATTCCCCAGAAGAAAATGTTCTATAAACATATGAATATTAAGGCTTCGTTTGTCGGTGAGGTGAATTTTTAAAATAACCGTTATCACTAAACGGGCAAGTAAGCTGGTGCGTACGGGATGTCGGAGTGAGTAGTCAGGGATATGGGGGGGAGCGTTGATGAAGCACATTAGGCAACTCAATAGCTGCCTTTTAATTATGATTTTCTCTTGCAGGTTAATGAAAAATGTAACATTACAGTCCTTTCAACTATAGTAAGTCACCTGTGAACAGACTTCGTGTAATTAATTTTAACGATTAACTTTACGTATCAAGAAAGTAGTGTAAGTATTGCTTGGCAACATCTATTTGTGATCGCTGAATTATAGTGCAAACTGTCCTGCCGCTTGTCACGGAATTGTTGAATCAGGAGTCAGGACTAAGCCTACGCCTATGCTGAATGAGTGATAGTGACAGTAATCATGATGGCAAGGGATTGTAGGCAGGGAACATTGTCAGCTTTTTTACCTCTTTCGATTGCTGTATGAATAAATTACCTTTGACAGGAAAGAATGAAGAAAGCGGATTTTCCATAATGTTCTCTGTCTGATTAAAAATCAGAGGCGAAAGCGTTTTCATAGGTTTATTTTTTTTTCTTTTGGCTGGTGTGTGATGAATACTTTTCATGGAGAAGGAGAGATTTTTGATAATACATTTTAAATCTTTGATCAGCGTTTAATGAGTAGGCCTATCTTTGATGGAAGGAAGATTCCATTAGGCTTGCTTTTCTTTCCTTTATCGGAGTCCAGTGAATACCATCGACGAAGAGGGAGGTTTCAATGATGCATGCATTTTTTTCCCCTTTGTTCAGTACCTAAAGAATACATTTGTTTCTATTCATATCGGCCTAATCGCCGATTTCCTTTTTGTATACCAGTGGAGTTCACAACCATGAAATCCAGAAATGGAACTGTTGCAAAACCCACAAATAAACATCTTATCTGCATATTTCACATTACAGGAACAGTAAAGGCCGTTTCACACCGACGCGATGCTAAGCGCGCTATGCTATTTGCTATGCTATGGAGCCATGATAGCAATACTCGCTATGCGTGTGTCCACACCGAAAGCTATGAATGTCTGCGAACAATTCATGCAAGTATGTAAGTACCTATTGTTACTCTGTTCATCTTTACTGCTATATTTAAAGTTAATTTTTTTATATATTAATCTATGAAATCATTTATATTCTTTGGACATTTACTTCTCCCATTTGAAAGTGCTCCTGTTTATTACTGGGAATAAAATTTTATTTCGAGTCAATTTGCTGAGGTATACATTATACACCCACGTTAATACAGCACTTACAGTATATTTAGTTATAAGCCATGGGGCGAGAACATCTGCTGTGAGACCCAAGTGCGCATGCGCGAGGCGAGCTACATCCACAACAATCGCACACCCGGCAATCTTGGAAGTTATGAAAGCTATGTCGCAGACATTGGTAGCACAGCTTCGCACCCAGGGTGAACGGCCTCGCTTTAAACAATCCCAGCAATTAAAAGCCACGTGTACAGCATTACAGCATAGCTACCATAGCGTGGCGCATATAGCACCGCATCCGGTGTGAAATGGAATTAAGGCATTGTCCATGTCTTGCTCTCAAAATGAATCCGGAATTTGATACTTGTAACCCGGACACGCTCACTTATCTTGGCGGAAAAGCGAGACTGTTCAGGGTAACAAGTGAACTGATCAGCTCCACCCCCCTCCCCCCATATCCCTGACTACTCACTCCGACATCCTGTATGCCATCTTCCTTGCCCATCTAATGATAGCAGTTATTTAAAAAAATTCACCTCACTGACAAACAAAGCCTTAAAATACATATGTTTAGAATATTTTCTGCTACGAATGACTTTTTCTTTCATTTCCCCCAAAATTTGCATAAATTGTGTTACACCCTGTATATATATATATATATATATATATATATATATATATATATATATATATATATATATATATATATACACATACATATATATATATATATATATATATATATATATATATATATATATATATATATATATATATATATATATATATATATATATATATTATATTATATTATATTATATATATATATATATATATATATATATATATATATATATATATATATATATATATATATATATATATATATATATATATATATATATATATATACTAAAAATTTAGACCAGGGAAATTCGACTTACTAACGCAGAATCTTTCTCTTGTGTGTTTAGAAAATATCGGTAGATAGTTGACTGTCGACAGAAATCGTTCCTCTCTCTGTTTAAACACTGGAGAAGGACAAAAAGATTATGTTCGGTTTATCGAGTCTCTCTCTCTCTCTCTCTCTCTCTCTACAATGGCTGAAGTAATTATTGTTATAATGTCAACAATAAAAATTATGTTTGAAGATTATAGTTGATCGTATTGGCTCTCTCTCCAGTTTTTGCTCCGTACCTGGTACCTATGTACGGACGATAATTAAAGTAATTGTTATAGTTAGTTTAGTACTCTCTCTCTCTCTCCAATTTGATCCATTACCAGTAAGTAGGGTAATTATTATAATGTCAATAATATAAATTATGTTTAAAGATTATAGTTCATCGTATAGGCTCTCTCTCTCTCTTTAGAGTAATTATCCTCCTGAAGACCACTACATGAACAAAGGCTTGTTGGCCGGTGACCCGAAGAGCAGTCCTTCAGTGTAAAGATTGTATAGGCGCAAGTTCAAAAGGTGTTCGTGGTAACAGCTAATTTATCGGAAACTATCAAAAAGCCATCGCATCCAGTCATCTATGTGAACATTGATACATCAAAAGAGTCATTGTGCTGAAGTTGGCAAATCTACCGGTACGCTTTGGGTTTGAAAACAATTGATTTCTGATAAACATGAAACGGCCATCTCTCAGTATCCGATCTGGGCTCCACAGTCCCACATTTCAAGCGATTATGGAAAATTTCAGTTTATTGATTTTCCCGTTTTAGAAACCGTGCTCTCTCTTTTAAAATTTTGTCGCAACTGCTTTTCTTTATTTACTTTCCTGATAAGCTGAAACATTTTTGCCTGAAAAATAATTCATCTTCCATAAGAAGGAATGGCGCTGTTATCCTCTAATCATCAATTATTTATTCTTCTGTTAATCTTTCCTTTATCCGTCTCTAATTTCTGGGCCATTTGATATATACACAAGCACACGCAACCAATAAAGGCGTGTAAATACTGAATGGGAACTAAGCAACTTCAAAACTTCAGTGGCATGGAAATGGAAAGCAAAGCTAAAAAAAAAAAAAAATAGTTACTAAACAACGTTATGTATTCGCGGAAAGAGTAAGATGTACTTTGTAGAATATCTGAGCAAGACGATATAAGGGCTTATGAGAAATACCTTTGACACTGTTTATGATGTGAAAGATTTATGAGATTAAGGGGAAGAGAGAGAGAGAGAGAGAGAGAGAGAGAGAGAGAGAGAGAGAGAGAGAGAGAGAGAGAGAGAGAGAGAGAGAGAGCTTAGCAGGCATTAGGGAAGCTTGAAATGAGTTTAATGAGGGTATGTTTATATGGCTGTTGAGACTAGAAGGGCTTTAATAAGGATGCGGAGAGGCTTGTGTCGATGGAATGAGTTTGTGTTACGTCTTTTCCCTTCCCCTCCTCCTGGGCTCTTTATCTCGGCTCTTTATCCAGGGGAAAGTGTCCTTTGTAAGATGTTTTGAGAGGACAACGTCCTCAAAAATACTGTTGTGTCTAACTTCCATTCTCCTCAGTTGATGAGGTAATGTTTTTGAAAGGATTTTTTGCTTAAATATTGACGGAACCATTTTAATTTTAAAACTAATATAGTAGTCTTTTAATAAAAATTAACTGGTGGTTGGGCTTAACAGAGTTATACTTATAAAAACCAAAACCAATGTGCTACTTTAAAATGTTGCATTTGTTAGGTTAATTTTTCACTGTAAAAAAAGTTTGTTGTATTGCCCTGCCTTTTAATCTCTTTACCTTTATATATACTCAAACACTAACATCTGTGACAAATATTTTAACATACACGGTTCCAATGACTTTTGTTTATTTAACCCACGATGAGCTTTGAGTCGGTAAAATCACTGGTAATAAAACTTTCATTTAACTGCTGCTTTTTATGCAATTGGAATGTATTTTTCATGGACTGTTTCATTTATCATTCATTCTTCCTTTCCAGTTCTCTGCTGTTTAATTTGAGAACAATGAATTATTTATTAGGAAGTTGGTTCCCACTCCAGTGTGTAGGTTTCACATCCAGTCAAAATTATTATTATAATTAGAGCAATAATCGACTACCAAACTTGTCGAAATTATATATAAATATATATATATATATATATATATATATATATATATATATATATATATATATATATATATATATATATATATATATATATAAATATACATATATATATATGTATATTTATAAAAACATATATATATAGTGAAATGTAAACAAACTACCACTCACAAAGTAAAATATTTAACGATATATATATACATATATATATTATATATATACTGTATATATAAACAAATTTCTCGTCTGGTATTCAACTAGCTATCCATTTTCATAGTAGGTACTCAGTTCCTTTAAATATTTTACTTTGAATTAGTTTGTTTATATAGTTTTATTTTCATATTTTTATGTTTGTGTAAATTTACTTGTTCATTTTATATTTCGTTAGTATTTTTGCTGAAGATTTATTATGACAATTCATTTTATTGTAATCTTATTGATTCTCATCCTTGTTGATGATGAGGTTTATACCTGAAAGCTTGTAATAAAGAATGTTCTTCCTGGTCTTGGCAATATTATTTATCATTAAGCTATATATATATATATATATATATATATATATATATATATATATATATATATATATATATATATATATATATATATATATATATATATATATATATATATATATAAATATATATATTTTTATAAATATAATATATATATGTATATTTATATATATATGTGTGTATATATATATTAGTTATATATATACCAGTATATATATATATATAGTCAAATAAACAAATCCCATTCCTGAATTGCATGCTCTAATTGAGTTAAATCCGAGCCTTAGGAAGAGTTAAAAGGGTATGAACCAACTCAAAGTCAGTACCATCAAAAAGAACATTGGGCATTACGCAACTTCAAAAGACCTAAATCATAATTATGTCCGTTTACACACACACACAGTTATCTCAATATATGAATAAGGTCCATATTCTAATACTATA
>NC_089745.1:26310960-26313460 GCF_040412425.1 Macrobrachium rosenbergii | reverse complement strand
AGCGGAATATGCATGATTTAATGCTTCCTCCGTGACAGTTTGCGGGCGAACGAGGATCACACTTTTTCTTCCGAAGCACTTCTTTCCATATCTTCATATGAATACTTAGTGGCTTCTCTTATTGATTCCTATAATTTCTGTCGAAAAATGACACGAAGTCGCTGAATTTTAGCCTTCATAATCTAATCATTACCTTTAACATCGCCGTGAATTGCAGGGTGCGTAGAAGTAACGCATAAGTATCATGGCGATGTAATTACTGCCTTTCCTCCCGTGGCTTCAATTCTGCCATTTTTTCTTTGGTCTCTTTTTCTTTTTTCACACAAGCACTCCAACTCCGTGGAAGTTTGCCTTGCAAGTTAATGAACCTTGCCTTATTTCATATGAAGTTTGCTCATTTCGGAGAATAGTAATGATAATAATATTTAACAAAAATAAGAACTTCAAGCAGTTTTTTGTTTGATAAAAATGGAAATTTATCAAGATCGATATCCTTGAATTCGGTACCGCAGAACACTTCGAAAGCATACAAAGAATGTGTGGAAAAATAAAACATTAAACAAACTGATATTGGTTTTCAATCCGAGTGAAGAGTGAGTTTTATGTTATTCTCTGAAAAGTAGCAAGAGATAGTAGATAAGCTGGTAAAGTAAGTCATAAAGCGTTGTGAATTCTTCATTGGAGGGGTGGGTAGAGCTCTCGACTAGCACGCTGTTGGCCCAGTGTTCGACTCTCCGACAGGCCAATGAAGAATTAGAGGAATTTATTTCTGGTGATAGAAATTCATTTCTCGTCATAATGTGGTTCGGATTCCACAATAAGCTGTAGGTCCCGTTGCCAGGTAACCAGTTGGTTCTTAGCCACGTAAAATAAACCTAATCCTTCGGGCCAGCCCTAGGAGAGCTGTTAATCAGCTCAATGGTCTGGTTAAACTAAGATATACTTACTTAATAAAGCGTTGTGGAAAAGAATGTTTTAAGTAACAAGAAAAAAAAAGACGGTGGATGGACTCTACTATTAAAAATAAAATATAGGTTTTCATGTAAGATATCAACAGTTAGTCCTCCGTGAAACAGGAAGCATCAATTCTCCACAAATCATGAATACAGAACGCTAGTCAAGGAACCTTGAATCTTCACCCCCCCCCACTTTTTTTAAATAAATAAATGAGATTGCTGTATTTCTTTCAGAAAGAAAAGTGATACAGGGAAGGAATATTGCTCAGACCTGGTGATAATTACCCAAACTAACCCTCGAAAGATTGGACGTGACATGTATACTCGTAATAAGAAAATTAACTATAAATTCATAAATGATAACAGTAGAACAAACGCCGACGACCTATTTTATAAAAGTAGGAAATATTGCAACTGAATTGACACATATGAACACATTAAAGTCACTTATCATAAATGATGAATGTAGAGCCCTTTGTCGTAAAAATTTATTTAATGTGTTTTGGGGAAGTAATGAAAAATTAGAAGCATTTTTCCATGTTGGAAGACATAACTCATTCCGACAAAGAAGTTTCAAGATTTATCAACAAGGAACAATCTCTCTCTCTCTCTCTCTCTCTCTCTCTCTCTCTCTCTCTCTCTCTCTCTCTCACGAAACCTTAGAATCATGAATACTAAGATAGGTAATAATCGTATCATGGATTCCTATGTATGACATAATGAGCGATCTCACTCAGGCAGTTTTACCGTCATATAAAACATCATATTTGGGTCGTCTGCGGTTCTTAATCCTTGATCTGAAGGGGTTTCTTGTAATGACCATGATGATGTTATTATTGCAGTCGTTACCAAATACAGTTATTACAGAGTGTGAGAGTGTGCATGCGCATTTATGTCTGAGACAGTACTCATTGCTTAATCACAGAGAGAGAGAGAGAGAGAGAGAGAGAGAGAGAGAGAGAGAGAGAGAGAGAGAGAGAGAGAGTTTATAAGCAAAATAATGTATCTCATGCACATTTCATACATAGTATATATATTTCATTCACCGTGGGGCAAATTATTCCCGAGGTAAAGTAAATTCAGTATAATGGCCTGTTTAGGGCTCAGTATTTGAAAGTATGAAAAAGCCATGCCCAAAATTAGTGATAAGGTATTTAACCTGTATCTATCCAAATGAACAAACCTAGCACTGAACTACCATGTAGAGATGTTCCCATGTACTAACCCATGCCTTATAGGCATGCATGAAAATCTGGGACAGTGTCAATGCACCTAACATATAATATTCTATTTAAGCGTAAATTGCTTCTAAAGTAAAGCGAACTCGATATCATTGGCCTATTTGTGGATATATTTTTGAACGTATGAAAATGACACGTCCGAATTTAATGACAACCTGGGAAGCATAAGTATTTATATATAAATATATAAATATATATATATATATATATATATATATATATATATATATATATATATATATATATATATATTATATATAGATATAGAGAGAGAGAGAGAGAGAGAGAGAGAGAGAGAGAGAG
>NC_089745.1:26293460-26303460 GCF_040412425.1 Macrobrachium rosenbergii | reverse complement strand
CACGTACGGAGCTTCTAATACACACACTGGAATTGGCCATGCAATATACATATACATACATACATACATACATATATATATATATATATATATATATATATATATATATATATATATATATATATATATATATATAATATATATATTAATTCTCAGCAGCTGAGTCGAGCTTAAATTCTCTGCGCAGAAAAAATTCCACACCATTGCCCACTTTGTATATCTACAACCGAGGCTCATCATTCCCTTACATACAACGCGCACCTCCTATCTAGGGCACAAGGATATGCTTCTTTGACATAACGGAATTTTAGTCGAACACCTCCGCCATCCCATGTAGCCAACATTTGCGCCATGTTCTTGTTACTCAAAACTTCGACAGACTATCGTTGTCCTCTTTTTCCAGGTGAATAAACCATCTCAATCACGGAGACAAATATTTTCAGTTACCCAAACCGTTTTACAATTCTGATCATTTCACACTCTTCCTTGGCATATACAGCACAGATAATTCATCTAGACAGGTTCCATTCGTTTGTTTTATTCGCGGTCAACAGCCAGACGACATCCGTGAAGAGGCGTTGGAACACCAGTCCCTTCACATATTCAACTTTGATCACTTCATTGATTCAACTACCCTGAGGAGTAACACTTTCGTAAAGATGCATATACAATCATGACTTTACTTAATACAATTAATAGTACCACTTCATAAAAACAATGCTACTGCTCATCTTTGGTGAGTTATTATATATATATATATATATGTGTGTGTGTGTGTGTGTGTGTGTGTGTGTGTGTGTGTGTGTGTGTGTGTGTGTGTAGTCCCTTGGTTGGAATGAGTCATCGAATGACTGAGTGTGCAAATACTTTTGTACACTACCATACTTCGATAACAGTAGGTTACTTCAATAAAATAACACAAAGATATCTGCAATGTTATGAAAATCTGATTTTTCTAATTCTAACACAGAAAATTCTACATAAAAATAAAATAAAACATCGATTTCAAAGTCATGAAAACATATGGACGAATGACCAACCAGCTATTGTTTTTTCTTCTGCTAAAAAATGAGTATTGGTTCTTTTGTTTCCTCCGAAGTCGTAGCACAAGTTCCCATCATAATGCTCCGTTATTAATCCACTGTTTGCTCGTCCCGTCGGCTTTAGGCCAAATGGATGCTTATGAAAGTTTCAAGAGAAGCGTTGCATGAATTATAAAATTATCAAGGAACACTGACGCATCCTAACATGAAGTACGCTGAAAAATTTATTGACATTTTAAACAGGGTCACGTTTTCATAAACTACAACACGATACGTTCGCTATCTAGAGAGAAACGCATGAAATAACAATTGATATTGGAAAGTTTTCTTCACTGAGATTTCCAGGGGAAAGCCTTTATCTGTATCTCGGTTGGGGTTATTCGTTGTCGTTTTCGTCGATTTATTTTCAGAAAAATAAACTGGTAAGCTTAGAGGAAAGATCAATGATGGATTAAGATAGGCAGAACGGGTCAGTAAACACAGATTATTGAACACAAAATGCTGAATTACTTAACGAATCAATTTCGTAATGAACAATGAGTAAACAAGACTAGTTGAAAACACTTAAATGCAAGATTTAATGGATCAACATGAATAAATAATACTTCCAGGATGCCACGTTAAGAAGTGGGATCAACAACCGAGATTCGAAGATGTACCAAATACAACTTCTGTGTCAAAGTAATACCCAACTATGACAGCGCTTCTATATGGTTCAGTGTGGGAACTTTTAATTTTTTTTCTATGAAGTGGAAAATATGTGGAGTAAATTGAATTTCGCCTAATCCCGAGGGAAACACACGCTCGCCTCCTAAGGTAAAAATGGTTGTATAAATGGAACAATAAAAAAAAATTCACGTGTATAGCCGTAGGAGGAAAAAACTTAACTGAAATGACAATGGAATAGTGATCTCTGCAAAATAAATATGGTTAATCGGAGATTAATGGGAATTATGCAAGCCATTGCCAAGAGATTTTATACGAAGGAACTAAATGAATTGAAGGCTGAAGTGAAATTTATAAATCCAAAATTTCCATGGGCCTTATGGCATCTGAGAAGCAGCATGGCCTGAAGCAAGTACGGAGACTCTTATAATCGAAAATCAATGCTACTTACTCCCACCAAGCCACAGCAGAACGGCTCACAAACTGACCCATGTCTTACCTGCAAAAAAAAAAAAAAGATATTATACAAAATATTATTATACAATATCGCAAGACAAAAAGGCTAGGCATAGGACATATACGTCAGAAAAATGAGGAAAACTTTTAAATACTAGCCCATACCCTTTCTCACTCTCCTAGGTTAAGTAAACAGCGTACATCAATTTATCAATTACATCTATGCAAAATTATTAGAACATTATATAAAACTATCCATCTATCTATCTATCAATATCTATCTATCTACATTATATATATATATATATATATATATATATATATATATATATATATATATATATATATATATATATATATATATATATATATATATATATATATAGTATAGAGCGGACAGAAGTCGTCAAATTATCACGTTCCATTTTGTATCAGAAGACAAAGATCCAATAGGAAATTTTGTGTTTATATTTTGTGTCTGCTACATACACATTTCCACCCATACATTATTTAAACAGAGCTGCTCTTCGGTTCCGATAGATAGTGCTATCATCTTCAGTGTCCTTGAGATATGATTTTGAGTCGTTAATCTTTTGTTTACACAGCCCTTGATCTCGCCCACGGTCCTTTGTGTACCTCCAAGGGGTCCTCGCTAATCCTTTGCTTTCTTCCAATCTGGGGATTTTCAGTAATCCTTCTCTCGCGGTCCTTAAGCTGTGCTACGTGGCTTAATATTTTGACCAGGTCTAATGGGCCTGACTCAATTAGAACTAACTTGTTCTTGTCTCGGCTACTAGTGTTTCCTTTTCTGCTGCTATTATGGTAAGATGTTCATAAGTGAACCGTCGATTACTTTTTTTTTTGTGCCACTAATTTTGTATATAAAATTGTTCTCCTGGAAGTTTGCCCTGTGATTTCATCCCAGAAATACATTTTTCCTGTCTTATGTGTTTACTGCTCTTGTGTGTTCCTTTATACGCACATCCAGATTTCTCAGTCTCCCCGAAGTAAGAAAGGTCACACGCCCTCGCACGGAATTTTGTAATCCCCGGGGCCCTTTTCTCTGTTATTTTCTAAATTGTATTGTTGAAAAGACTGTGAAATCTTATCTATCATTCTTTAACTAGCTATTCGCTTATTTTTTGTTATCATATGGTGATTTACCCTCGACATTCCATTTTTATCCCAAGACAGAAAATTTCTTTTTCTTTCATTATGCCTTCTTTTATGAACCATTGCGGGAAAGCAATTTTCATAAAACTAAAATTACGTGCATAAAATCTTCCTCTATGTATTTTGGATTGCGTATTCCTAAAGCTCTTCATATTAAAGCTACGTTAAAATCTTGTGAGGGGTGAGTTAAGGTGGTCACGAACCGGCGTGAAATTGCTGATTTTTGCAGAGGTGAATAGAATCTGAAGTTACTTGTGAAAGAGTAGAAAGATTCCATTACAGAAGAATTTTGAAAATTAATGTTAGTATGAATCGCTCAAAAAGAAGCAGGGAGGACGGGAGGAAGGAACCATGAGTATAGTATTAAGAGAAGAACTGAAATGGTTGATGTGAATGGAGAAAGGAAATAGGTAAATCACAAAACAAAAGAAGCAAGGGGATTATTAGGCAGTACGAGAGAGAGAGAGAGAGAGAGAGAGAGAGAGAGAGAGAGAGAGAGAGAGAGAGAGAGAGCAACATATGCGTTTCCAACACACCATCCATCTTCCAGCAGCTTCTCTTTTTAGCTTTCTACAGGGCTGGTTCCTCACCGTTTACTTTCTTCCTTGTTCATAACGTTAATTAAAGCGCTATTGATATCTGACTTTACATCATTGGCACTGACCTTATTACTATCAATATTATTCAATATCATTAAGTAAAAGATATTCCAAAAGAAGGAAGCCCCAACGATGACTAAAGGGACACTAAGTTGAGCAGTGTAACGTTAACCGAAAACCTCTAGATATAAAACCTTATCGCTTCCTAGTACCAAATACCTAAGTTTACGTAAAAATCTTAACTGCACATTCATTCTGATTCCCTCGAGGAAGACTAACCTCTGAAGCCCTTAGGCGTGTCATCTTCTATCACGATGCTAAAGAAAAGACAAAAGGTATAGATGTTTAATCGGGGCTGCTCTTGAATAAAATACAGTAGTTCAGTCATGAAATATATCATTCTACCTGATTAAATTAAGCAAAAATTAACTTTTAAAATTCATGAAGACAAACAGGACTGATGTGATACTGTCGTCTTAACTTTTTCTGGGTAGTTACTTAATAGTATGTGAGTATTAGAAATGTACTGTGACCAAAGACTCATGAACATAACTGGATAGAGTAACTTGTACCAGAGATGTGTTTATGTGAAAAATGTAAATGACATAAGTTACAATGATATGAAATTAACAGATAAAAATTACAGTATTTCCGGCGTTCAAACATGGTGGGATTTTTCCCAATCTCAACTAAAGAAACATTAATAAGATTACCATAGATGCATAAACAAATTTACACTCTTTGGAAAGACACTTTTAACACTGAAAGATATTTCACCTTAACGAAAAACTAAGAAAATGTAGAAAATCATAAAATTCCATATTTTAGGTTCGGTTGCTTGTGTGTTATTTTGGTTCTCTTTCACCTAATGACTTTCTCATTTTTTTCTTTGTCGTTATCTATAAAATCAATCTTTCTCTCTAGCTTTATAAAACAGGAAAGGAGAATTTCGTGTTTTAGTGTTTTTTTTTATTTGTGTACTTCATAGTATTATGGCCACGTATATTAGTGTCCGATTTACAATGTAATTAACATTCTGGAAAGCATGCATCAATTTAAACAAATATTTTGAAGTATGATGTACAACCAACCCTATTCCGAAATGATAAACAAATGAAGAAATGTAGAAAATCATTTAGTGATGAACCTAGATTATTACACCAGAAATTTATACCTTCCAGAATGCTGATTAAATTGATATCTTTGAAAAGGTAATTAATCATTCAGCCACAAATATAAGAACATAAAAAAAAGGAGAAAGCGAACGTGAACGCATATTTTCTTCTTTCCCCTTTATAAAACAAGAGCTATGATTTTCAGACACAGACAAAAACAAAAACAAAAAAATTAATCACAAGATGAAACACAAACCAAAATAATATGCAAGAAACCAAGCCTAAACAATTTTAAGCTATGCGAAAAACAATACACATATAAAAACCAGTTCAACAAATGTCGTAACTGGAGGAAGATTTCGATAAAACGGCGAAAAAAGGCCTAGATCTTTTTCCTCTAATGGCTTTAAAGAAATAATCCCACTGAATATTCTTCTGATCTTGCCTTTTAGTTCTTTCCACGAAGTCTTCCTCCCACTGTAGCTTTCTTAATCCCATGAGATATTCTTTTGAAATGATGCCCGCATATTTAGTGTATTTTTATTTGATTCTCCAGAAACATTTATTATTATTATTATTTATTATTATTATTATTATTATTATTATTATTATTATTATTATTATTATTAACTGAGGTGGATGAGGGGCATAGGGGAGAGGAAGCGAAAAGTTGGCTAAAACGATTAACAAAATTAAGATAGTAAAGGTACACGAAACAGAGAGAGAGAGGCAATTTATGAATTTAGGATAGATGGTGCTTGAGAATTACCTGGATAAAAGCAGGATGAGCGATGTAATTCAGCGACAGATTAAGTTAACAGCACGATCGCAGAATGTCGGGAAGAGAAAAGTGTGTCTGGGGCTATAAGGCTGGGATGCAATCAGAAGAATATTGAATCAACTTTCATTTACGGAAGTGAAATAGTGATGAGTACAAGTGAAGAAAAAGGGTTGCAGTACTCGTGATTAATTATTTGCATAGATTACTTTCAGGAAGGACTGCTGAAAGACCAATAAACGTAGAGATACCACGAAAGTGTGGTAAAAAGATCAGGAAAGGTGAGATGATGGATAAAAATTTGTAGACTGGGTTTGATCTCTAGAAAAGAATGAAGGGTAAATTGAGACCAACTGAGCATAGTCTATTTAGATGAAAAACCTATGGCTCCTGTCTCACAGTTTTTTAAGCAGAATTTTTTCGTGTAATTTGTTCATCGATTTTACGAGAAATCTTTGTAATAAATGACGTCCATTTGCTTCTTCTTTTCTAATTGTAATAACAATACCGCAGCCTAATAATTATCTTGAAGGACAGCATATATACATCAATAACTACATGTATTTGTGAGCGTTTGCATTAAACCTTCATTTGAAATGCCTTATATTAAACTTAGCTTGAACAAGAGGGATGACAATGGTGATAAATCATATTAAAAAATAGAAATACGTTGCTGTTATCTCCAATGGTTAATCCTTAAAAAAAGGCAAAATAATCTATGAGTATTTGTAAAGATGAAATATACTCCAGTAACCAAATAAAATATAGTCTAGATCAAAATAGGAGGCATATACGTACAAATGCAAATTCCCGGATTAATGCAGGTTATAGGGCTATTTGTATGACGTATAACAGCATTTCATCGAGACAGAGCATAAACCAGAACTCCTGTACTATACAATATCAATTCTAATACTCTAAAACGAGGAATTAATCCCGTTATTATATCAAATGAAGTTACATACCATTTTGCCCGATTCAGAAATCGTTTATTAATCGCAATGGTCCACATCTAATTAAGACTGACATGGAAAAATAAGAGTAATACATCCTCCGTTGTTCCTTACATCTGCCGAAGTCTAATCAATTCCCTTTCATCCAACCACTTCCACTTCCACTTCTTCCACTTCCACTCAGATGAACAGTAAACGTAAGAGGCGTTTCCTCTTTGGCGGCATTAGGGTTATGACACTCGGCGGACGACGCCGCGTCCTCCTCATCCTTCTCAATAAGGCTGAATGTATCCGCATGAATTCCACATTGTACGAAAGCATCTCCCTAACTAGCAAATAGATCCCCTCCTCGTCGTCGACGTTGCCGTCTCTTGCACTCAGATGATGAGTGAAAACCCATCCCTAATACCCCTTAAGAGCTAATCCATTAGGACAAGTGAATCAAAATGGCCCCTAACTCGTTTCACAAATGGACGCAAAAATCCACGGATAAAGGACGTCCTGCCTTATGAGAGAAGGAGTTACGAGGAAATGTAGGAACGAAGGAAAAAATCGTATAATAAAAGGAAGATCACGGAAGAAGAATCATAATAATGATGTATGGGTTATGTAAAATTAAGAACAGCATGACACAGATCACATAAATAAATGACACGACGAACCAGTCTGAAAGGAAGATGGGTGGATGACAAGGAGGAAAAACAAGAAAAAATCTGAAATGATGGAGAAATGAAGGAGTCGCGGAAAGTAATAAAGTCATTAAGGAGAGAAAACAAAACGCTATTGACAACTATATAAAAGAACCCCCAATGGAATACGTTGTATATATCTGTTCTGTATGTTTTTTATTCTATGAGTGTGATACAAATATAAATATAACTATAAATATAAATAAATATATAAATATATATATATATATATATATATATATATATATATATATAAATATATAAGACTATATATATATATATATATATATAGAATATGTAATATGTATGTATGTATGTAGCAGCAACAGATTTTATCCTTCTCATGGTAAGGTCAGTTAAGGTCAGTAACGTGACCTCGTTCAGATATTCCGGATGCGGGTTCGAATCCCGATACGGACATCAGAATTATTTCCTACTCCTACAATTGGATCTAAGGCTTTGAAGTGACAAGTGTATCCAAAACGTGTGAAAAATTCAAGAAGTTAAGAATACATTGTGCTTACTACAATCTTCATTTCGTATCTGGTACCAAGTTACCAGCAGATACTATATATATATACTAATATATATATATATATATATATATATATATATATATATATATATATATATATATATATATATATATATATATATATATATATATATATATACTTGCATTTATATATACACATTTATACATATATATATATATATATATATATATATATATATATATATATATATATATATATATATATATATATATATATATTTGCATTTATATATACACATTTATACATATATATATATATATATATATATATATATATATATATATATATATATAGCGTGTGAGCTCGTTTGTATTTATTTACACCTAGTGCCATGATATATATATGCACTTAAAATACAAGCAGAAACAGTTACCTAACAATTTTATTAACAGGTCCACATATAAGGTCTTCACGTACTGTCAAACAATGACAGAAAAGTGCGCACAGTGTTCTTCACACATCAGTAAAGGACTAAACAAAAAGAAACACGAAGAGGGAAACGTACGAAGAAAAGAACACTCAGATAATACAACACACAATATCTGTCGGGAATGAGTCACGAGGCCCACCGTATAACTCTGAGGACATAAAAGGGAAACGTTGCAATACAAAAATTATAAACATCATGAGTATTTGTCGCCATCTGTTCTCTCTCTCTCTCTCTCTCTCTCTCTCTCTCTCTCTCTCTCTCTCTCTCTCTCTCATCATTTGGGAATTTAAAGCCCAAATTACACTCACAGATTTCACCGTTGTGTTCACTAACCATACAAATTAAGTTTCACCTAACACCAGTTACTATATATTTGTAACATGTAATCTGGATAAAATACTTAATTGGTAACAAGCCATAGAGAACAAACAAGAAAACACAATATTTTGACATGGCAAAAGATGCCAGGTTTCAGGCAAGACTCATAAGATGTTCGATCGACACTAAATTTGAAAAGACGGAATGGCACAATGGATGCTGACTTGGCTTTTCTCGAAGGAGCACCGCTTTTGTATTTTTCTGGAAGAAATTAACAATTGTTTGTAACTAAGTGTACCACCGCTTCTTAGCATAAAGATATACTTGAATCATAATTTTTAATGATATTCGCAAAACAGATAACAAAGACATCGAGGCAAAATTCCTTTTCCTAAGGCAATATCATAAAGGCAAACACGAATTCGCTGAGAAAATGCAGAGGACCACCAGAAGTTAGGGACGACGGGCGGAGAGGTTTATGACAAACCAAATAATTTCCCCGAGGATTTTTCAGTACTGCTGCTTTATAGCGAAGGTTACACGAGAGTAACACAGCTTACTTTTTCCTTAAAGGGGAGGTTTTAGTGTCCATAGAGGAAAGTGTGAAGTGAGCACCCACTGAGAAACTGCTCATAAAGAGACAACATGCAGTGTATATTTGAGACGTGTCACCGGGGCGTGTACCTAAGGATTGCAATAATAAAACTAAAAGGTTAATAAGAACACTGAAGAAAAAGAAGCCTTAGAAGAGGAAAATATAAATGACAAATAATGACCAACGTAATAATGAGGTGAGCAAAATCTATCTTCCACCAGCGAACATAAAAATAGACAATGCGTAACACTCATAATTATTTTCGCTGAATAAGCTAATAATTCACCACAGTTTATCATAGAGAAAACACGTGCAGACAAAACCAACTCATTCAACAGTTAAACAATCATTTTGTACAAAACAAAGGAATAATAGAAAAACAAATCCAGGAGCTTATCACTGAAATGGTGTTGACACAGGCTCTTTTCAATCCCGTTTCATTTCGAAGTAAAACACAGCACTTCAAATGAAATTATAATTCTTAAGCCAAACAGTCAGATATTTCCATACACTAGCTAGTCAACGAAACAAGTCCTTTCCAATATAGGCCCCGAAATGCGCATGCGCGGTTGTGCGAAAGAAAAAAAAAAAAAAAAAGCCCGTCATCAGTTCAAGCATCCTTCAATAA
>NC_089745.1:26265960-26288460 GCF_040412425.1 Macrobrachium rosenbergii | reverse complement strand
TATATAAATATATATATATAGTGCTGGGACTAAATCTGGGACAGGGTACTTACTCTATCCTTGAACTTGAACAAGGATCCGATGGTTCTTGGGTTTTTCGGAACGAGTTTTAAACTTAATGCCGGTAATTTTTTATTGAACAAACTCAAAAATTTTCTTCTAAATTTATTTTCGTGCCAGAAGGGGAATTATGCATGTATACGTGGTTTGGGAGCGGTATCACTCATCTTGAGATTAAGCATCTTATTGAGAGATCTATAAAACACAACAGGAGGAAAGCAGTTATATTTGAAGTAATTAGTCAAGAACGTGATTTCAACATGGAAAGCAGTCCAACTAGATGTAAGCGTGATTGCTTTGTGAAGGAGAGTAGATAAAGAATTACCCTTAAAATTAAAGAAACAGGAACTTTAAAAATTAGTACCCAGACCGGTAAAAGTGCTTTTCCTGAAAATGCCAGTGTGGAAGCCCAACTCATCCTTGTGATTCGGAGGCCCAAGAAAGTTAGTGATGTGGGACTCCTTTTCGAGAGAAAATTTAATATTAGGGTGCCGGGTATGTATGTATCCTAAAAGAGCATGAGCGTGAATATTATGCCTGAAAACGACAAGCACATCATAAGTATGCCGTTCGTGAATGGATATGCGTCCCACTACGGAGCTTATGAAGATATTGGCGGTCGGACCTAAGGGAATTCCCATCGCCATCCCTTCCACTTGTTTGTAAGGACACCATTAAAAACAAAGGTCGTGTCCTGCACAACCAGCTCTAAAAATTGTTTAAAATAAGTTTTGTTACAATTATTAAAAAGAGATTCCTCATAAGGAAATAATTTATTTGAAATATCTATATTTTCCCCCACAGGATCATTCGTGAACAGAGATTCGACATCAAAACTAGTCACGACCAAATCAGAATCCTGTTTTATGATTTCCTCTTTGAATCTCACCGAATTCTTTATTGTATAAGAGTTCTTCGTTAACGGTTCAAGTACCTGAACGAGAAATTTAGAGAGTCCAAAGTTAGGGGTATTCTTAGAAGAAGAATGGGTTTTAAAGGGATTTCCATCTATTACCCCATTTTGTTTGAGTATCCTGAGAAATTGATTAATCTTGTCCTCAGGCTTGATTATATTGTAAAGGTCAGGAGTACCTACCTTTTCCAGTTTGGATAGACCATTAAAAATGTTATTTACTTTGTCTTAATAATTTTGTTTGTCAAGAATGACAGTATCCTCACCCTTGTCCGTTGTTTTTGAAGAAACTTGCTTTCTGTAAAAATTCAGAATTCTTAAGATCTCAATTTGCAGCTTTAGCTCATACTGCTTATAACATCTTAAGACGAGACGGACACTTTTTTCACAAGAAAGTACTACGACTTCCTGAAAAATTAAACAAAAGACGAAGATAAAATTCATGCGTATACATGGGCGTACGATTTCCCATCTCTAAGGTTAAAATTTTTTGAGGTTCAAACCTCCAACAGAAAATTAATTGTAGAAAGAATAAAGAATCCTTACTAGTTAAAAGCGCAAATTTAAATTATTATACACCATCAACAGAAACCGGTAGCGCTGAAATCATACAGTGGAAGAACAAGCCGAACTGAAGACAGTGAGGCCACAGTTCAGGGGCATTCAAGGACCAGTACAAACACATCGACCCGAAAAGCAGCGATAGCACTGAATATGAGTCGCAGTACAATGGAAAGAGTTTTAAGAACGTAAAATGACAGTGACAAGATTCAAATCCCGACTTCAAGGCGAACACAAGGCAAATACTTGGCAATTTGCAACCAAGGATCTTTTCAGATTAAAATAAAAAAACTTCGCATCTTGCTCTGTTTATTTGGTCTGACGAGGATATTGAAGTGATAGTAACTGATGTGTCAACGGATAAATGGGTAACCTGGTTTATAAAATTTTGACCCAACCAATTCCTCAGTAAATGTATATGATAATATAAAATAATAACAAATATATTTGTAAAAATGATATACAATAAGGTATAAATGTACTGGGCATCGAAATGTGTGTATATATGCACGTATCTTCAGCCCTAGGAATCTCAGAAAGAGATTACCAAAAAATACTTTAAAAAAGTCATAATTATCTGATATTCCATGACGCTGGAGCAGCAGCTGACCAAGATTCCTGAAGGCGGTGCCAATAAAGTCATCTCCTGTGACAGATGCACCCTATTACCCTTCACCGCTTCCTCTTCTGGTTTCGTAAATCAAACTTTTCTTGACATAATTTTCCCAAAATTTCTCTCTCTCTCTCTCTCTCTCTCTCTCTCTCTCTCTCTCTCTCTCTCTCTCTCTCTCTCTCTCTTCACTTGGCTGCAATACTTTTAAAGTGAAAAATATAGGCCTATGTATAAAATGGATAAAGGAGACGCTGAAAGTAAAAATCAGTTTTCGCTTAACCGAGAAGTTTGAGATTTCATACTGATATGCGGAATTTCAATATATGAAATCCTTTACAATCTCTGATCCAAAAAAATAAAAAGAAAACTCACACTTAGATGAAGATGAGTGGCCAATAGCATAACTGAATTCATTATCTGTTTATACAGAAGACACGAAGTTTAAAATCATAACAAAAGTTTTAGCTATAAAATTACGTGATAAAAACTAAGACCCAAATTGGAATGATAGGCCAAAACTGGGATAATATAAATACTTTCTACAATATTCATTCCATACATATTTAACCAGTTAGTAACAAGCACATATGAACATCTATGAAAGGCAAACTTGTGCCAGAAAAGGAAATGTTTACATCCATACGTCAAGGATAGAAAAAAAAAAAAAAAAAAAAAAAAAATATATATATATATATATATATATATATATATATATATATATATATATATATATATATATATATATATATATATATATATATATATAAAGGGACTACAATGAAAGTCAACTCTACTACCAACAGAGAATAGAAAAACTGTGGACGGATGGATTGACACACACATGACCAAACTGGCAAATAGTACATAATGTTGAGACCCATCAAAATTGGCAGGATTTAACCTAGTAAAACTATGAAAACTCAAGAAAGTATTACAAATATCTTCTGAATATGCAATTGTTGTTGCAATCTCGATTGTGCAGCATCACCCTGCGAAAAAGAGGTAGAGAGAAAGGAGACTTGAAAACTGGAGAGATAAATATGTAGACGCAAACTTATGGAAATTTAAACCGGAAAAAAATTCCACACACAGGTAATTCCCGACTCCCGCCCTAACCCCACCGTTACATTTGGCATGCACATGAGTGTTTGAGAAGAGATTTACATGGTCACTACAAAAATGAAACTAGAAAATGTATTACAGCTGATAAGTATGCACCCATACATCCTACCACAAAAATGAAGAAAGATGTAAAAGCAGCAACATAGGTGACGACAGAAGCAGCAGCAGCAATGACAAAGAGAAAGTACTGTTAATATTGCTGTCCCTCTATACACGCGAGCTTTATGGCTACAGGAGCCTCATAAAGATAAGAAAACATCATGCCTTTATAGCGTAACTAATGGCCGTGATGGACCTCGTCTCGTCGTCAAGACGCTCGTCATGGCATGGCCAAGGTGTATATATTCCAAACACGGAAATTTCGCGTGTATACACGAGTATGCATACAACTGCGCATAAATACATGCATGTATAAACCAGTTTCTGTTCGCTGATCACAACCTGAAACCAGGAACGAACAAGCAAAAGTAGTTTTTGAAACACACCACCACGATGCTTTACGATTGCATACTACTAAGCTGAGAGAAATGCAAAGCGCCAGCTTTTGTATTCAGCACGGGCACAGTAGGGAGCACCAGAATAGGACGGAATTCCCAACGGAAACTCTTCATTGTTATGGAAATCAATGAAGGAAACTGACTGCTCTCAAACAGCTAAACATTCAGAAATGAGCTTGTGTACTATGCAAAGTCTTATAACCATAAAACGGAGAATATACATTTTACAAGAAAAAGAAAATCAACACCCTGTTGAAAACATAGCACGACGATTACCGCTCCACTTAATATGAAAAGTAAATTCTTTCATACAAAATCAAAGACTTACGTACACATAACTTAAAATGCTTCTATTTCTATGTAAAAAAAATATATGAATAAAAACCAGCAACATTGTCTCTTTTTATCTTTAACTCTCTCTCTCTCTCTCTCTCTCTCTCTCTCTCTCTCTCTCTCTCTCTCTCTCTCTCTCTCTCTCAACACACACAAGCATTATATATATATATATATATATATATATATATATATATATATATATATATATATATATATATATATATATATATATATATATATATATATACAAATATGGATATACACAAATGGATGTATGCACATTTGTATGTGTGTGTATGTGCCAGCATACCTCTGAAAACCATTAATTTCAACCAAACTTGGTACACATATGACTTACTATCTAGAAAAGACTACTGTGGGGGTAAGACATCACTGGCACCAAAGGGGGTGGGGGTGAGAAGGGCTTCAATGAAATGGGGTTGGTCCTGCCTGTAGACTTAGAATTAAATAAAATCTACGAATTTATCATACCTCGTTTCGGTAGACTTACTATCTGGAAAAGAATACAGTGCAGGGGGGAAAGCGGGGAAGACATCGATGGCACCAATGGGGGTTGGGGTGGGAAGGGGTGACGTAAAAATATCCGAAAACGACAGATATTAGTGTCTAATCCATAGTTTTCGAGGTCACTGAGATGAATGGTAATGCTCCCGATGCCCCTCAAGTCCAAGTTCAGCCCTGTTAGGAATGAGGGATGAGAAGGGGTGAAATATAAAATGTTAAAAATGGTGGGCAATGTAATTAAAGCAACTATCTTAACAGGAGAGAGAGAGAGAGAGAGAGAGAGAGAGAGAGAGAGAGAGAGAGAGAGAGAGAGAGAGAGAGAGAGAGTTCATCAGTTGTCACTCAGAGTTTTCCCAGGCAGTGCCAAGTTGGTCAGCTAGTATATACTGTATATAAAATCCAAACATGCCCAGCAGGGTTGAACTTCCAAATTATTACATCTTTCCTAATACCTACAAAGAATATCCAGTCTGACAACTTTTAATTAGTTACAAAAATAGTGAAAGTAATTACAGTTGTACTGCACTACCTATACAGTACTGTACTATAGTCAAACCAATCGGTCGTGCGGTGTATGGAGGGATGGGAGTAAAATGCATCCCTGCCAGATCCCGAATAACCCCTCTTCTCCTAAGGGTCACTCTCTTTAGGATTTACACTGATCGTTCCCAGAACCTGACCTCTTCGCCCAGCAACCCCACCCTCTCTCTCTCTCTCTCTCTCTCTCTCTCTCTCTCTCTCTCTCTCTCTCTCTCTCTCTCATTCGAACTTCTATTTCTTTTTACATTCTTAAGACGTGTGTTTTAATTTTTATGCCTTTATTTATAATCAGTTATGAAAAATAAGAAACTGAACCAAATAAAACAATATAACCCGGTATAAACAGGTTAATTTGCTCAAAACTGGGCTGAGTGGTACATGGCAAAATCCTGTAGTTTACTGCTGAGGTAAAAAAAAAAAAGTATAGGGTAAATGGTATAAATAAGGCATTTACCGTCTGTTGTGTTCATCAAGTCATTAATTACTATATTCAAACAATGGAAGCCTATTGTTTCTGTTTCTAATGTCTTAACGTTTGTTTCATTGTTTTAATAGAACTTTCGCAGCTTTAAAAATAAATTTTCTGCTCAGTTTCTTTGTATTATATATGTTCTCCTCGTAACATATACAAAAACAAAATTATGCTGAGAATAAAGGCTAACTTTGGGATAAAATATGAGAGAGAGAGAGAGAGAGAGAGAGAGAGAGAGAGAGAGAGAATATAACAAGCAGTGAGTGTTTAAATGCACACTCCGGAAGCTAAACCGAAAGGTTAGTTGTTGCCAAAAGAAAACTCCCACCAAACTGAGTCGTATTAAACCTGATACTAGAAAACAACACACTGCTTGCAGCGGCAAATTTTTTGTGGGCATGTAAAGAAGAGTGCAGAGGATATTTGTCATAAAATATTATATGCAAAAGCATAATGTACACACTATATCTGTGCTTCAAGTCAACATTAACAGTTAGCAAAGTAAACTTGACTGATGACATAGCTCTGTCCAAGAGTTTGAGATGAGAGTCAGCAGCCGAAGACCACGCTGGTGAACAGCAATGAAAGCCCTGTTCTCCTTAGCCCAACCACCAAGTATCTTTGCAAAGTCTCAGACGACTGAAACGTGCGAAGAAGTCAGTTGGCCAAGATGAACGACCAGAAGAACTCATAAGACAACAGGTTCGAAACCACTCCTGAAGTCAAACAGCCAGAGACAAGTCCAAAGGGTGACCCACTCTAATGTTTTACAGAGCGCCACCAACACTGCATTCCTTTAAAGGAATCGTGAGACCCTCTGGTCATGCTCGTTCCACTGAATCTCGCTCATCCCTTTGCCACCACTGGTCATGAGAAACCTCAACGGTAACGCAGTGCTACGAGGAAAGACTAACATTGTTAGACGGCAAGGTGAAGAACACAAAGTTAAAGAGAGAGAGAGGAATTAAATAACGAAACCACGTGGGAAAAACACAAAAAAATAATATAAAACAATTACTCTATGAAGCGAGACTGGTGTAAGCAAGCGCAACAAAAAAGCACTTGTACGCTCGGAAACCACAATCTCCGACCCACCTAGGTCGTGCTCCGAGTTTATGAGCGGGACCTTTCTGGACGGCGGGCAACGCCAACTATCACGGATTGAAACACACTGGAACAACGTTTGAACTCTTCCGGATTTTCCTTTGGGTGTTTTTTTTTTTTTTTAATGATTTTGCTGCTGTCACTTTGTTGTGTTATTTTATAATTAGTCATTTTATTCTAGTTTTTGTAAAGCATATGAACTGTATTATTATCCATTTAGTTTGTTTTCCTCCTCCCCGGTGGTTTGTCTGTTTAGTAATTGTCACTAACGACCATTCTGTCTTTTCATATATTTGTGAGCGAGTGGTGCTGTCACCATGGCTGTGTCGGAGGTTCTTTCGACTGAAGGAGTCAGTTGGTCTCTGAGCCTTATTACTCCTGGTGACTGCTGATTTTGCTACGTAACGCCTGCTTGGATGTACTATTACTCAAAGGATTATACTTCATCCAGCCTCACCCTCGGCTCAGTAAATGTCGAGGGGCTCTCGCTTAGCCAAGGTATAAGTGAACGATATTTTTTGGAATAGTCAGGCAATCTTTGATTGGTCTCATTTGGACGTCCCTGGTTTCCTGGAGAATCATCCATGTGGACGTAGGATCGCTGTTGGATGGGTCCTATCGAGTACCCTAATTATATTCATTTGCCTTCACCACTTCGCCCCCTCACTTTTGTCTCTGGACGCAGAGACATATAAGTATCTAAAAAGATCACGGCTATAACTCCAGTGTTACGGAGGACAGCAATATATGATTAAGGAGATCACGGCTACTGCTCCACTGTTTCGGAGGAGGGAAATTATCATTAGATTAATTAGTTTGTAATTGATAGGTTGTTCTTACTTTCCGAATACCTTCTCCTATCTGAACCCCCTTATCTTTGTGGATGTATCTTTGCTTTTTTTCTGTCTTAATTGGGTAAGTGTGTTGGTTTACAAATCTTTCAGGTTGATTGGTGTTCATTAATAATTGTATTCTGAGGTTCAGGAATAACTTCTATCTGCATATTTTTTGTATTAAATTTAAGTGTTTTTTGTGGTGTTTCGTTTTCCCCCATGAATTGATTTTTGCACTATTAATATTATTTGAGAGCTATTCCACTGACTGTGGACTTAGCTTGTGGTTGTGAACAGAGTTTGATAAAGTTATTTAATTTTTAGTAACGGAGGAAAAGGACCGTTACAAATTGGCGACCGTGTTTCAGGATCGGTTCTGTTTTGTCTGGCAGGGTTGTGACGCCACTGGAGGAGAGAGAGAGAGAGAGTGTGTGTGTGAAGTGTAAAAAAAAAAATTTTTTTTTTTTTTTTTTTTTTTTTTTCTGTTAGGTAAGGAGGTGTGAGGTTTAGTACTTCTGATGGGACAATCGTTTGCCGATTGTTCCCTTGGTGGGTTGTTGCCTCCTTACTTTTTTATTTTCTTTGATATTGTGGAAAGTTGACGTCTGTCGCGTTGTCTCTGACAGTGGCAGTCGGGTTTAGCATAGCAGCGAGTCAGGTTCCCGGCAGCAGCTTTAGCAACATGGAGTCTTTGTTGGAGCAGCAGGTATTCCTTACCTGTTGGCCTCATCAGCTGAAGGATGGTGGGACAGCTAAATCATAGCCTTCCTTCCGTGGATCTTCCTGTATAACAGCAGACGTGCTGTTTCGACGTTTCTTCTGTGATTCATCTGTGATGATGACTGTGTTCCAGTTGAGCAGTTGGTGGCTGCTTTGGTGTCTTCACAGGAGTTCGTCTGATTGCATTCATCCTTCTTGACAGCTGGGTCTGTCGTGTTATCTCCACGGAGATTGAGATTGTGTTTATCGGTGTTACCCCGAGTGATTTCATGTTTTGTTTGATTGATTATGCTGCATATTTGTTTATTGGCAATGTCTGTTTATCTATTTACGCTGTCTGTATTGTTCTAGTAATTGATGTTATTTTGGTATAATTATTCATTTCATTATTATTAATGGTGTCGAGCAGTGTATGGCTCTGGTGATGATTTTCATTGCATTATTATTCATGGTGTCGAGCAGTGTATGGCTCGGGTAATGATTTTCATTACATTATTATTATTAATGGTGTCGAGCAGTGTATGGCTCTGTAATGTTTTTTTTATTGCATTATTATTATTAATGGTGTAGAGCAGTGTATGGCTGAAGTAACTGTATTTTGAGATGCTTTTTGCATTATTTTGATTGTGATTGTTTAGCCATTTGTGTGGTCCTTAAGACTTGTTTATTAATTTTGACTGCTGCTGTTAATATTTATTTAATTATGTATGCTAAACCTGGACTCACTTGTATATATGTATATATCTTAGTATAATAAATTAGTTTAAGGTAATTTATTTTGTTTCGTTCAGCTCCTTCCTCCTTTGTCTGCCTCAATTTCTGCCAGTCATTCCAGTTCCGATATTTTTGTATTTAAAGAACCTGCTGAACCAAAAGTGGTTCATAACACTGCATATAATGCAAAGCAGTCATGGTATGATTATATAGACAACACTGTTTTGAATTCTACAACCTGCATAAAATCGAAACGAAGAAAAAATGCCGAAACTACCGGGTTGTGGTTAGGAAAAGGGGAGGGGAAGGGTAGACTCTGTGTTTTATGTGTGTGTGTGTGTGTGTGTGTGGAAATGACAATCTGGAGCAGCGTCACACAAGTGGACGAATCACAGCGCCGACCAAGTTAACGTAATGAGTACGAGAAAAGGTAGTTTGCTTTGTCGACGTGCCATTCTGTCTGTCTGTCTGTCTGTCTGTTACTCATACTCTCTCTCTCTCTCTCTCTCTCTCTCTCTCTCTCTCTCTCTCTCTCTCTCTCTCTCTCTTCCCTTATATTTTAAGAGTGTTATGTATTTTTGTGGTCATTTACAGAAAGATGATGATGATGATGATGATGAATGATGAATGATGATGATGATGTTGATGAGAGAGAGAGAGACAGACACACAAGCAGATTCTACCCTTCCCTCCCCCTCCCCTTTTCCTAACCACAACCCGGCAGTTTTGGCATTTTTTATTCGTTTCGATACGGTTGTAAAATTCAACACAGTGTTGTCTATATAATCATACCATGACTGCTTTGCATTATATGCAGCAAAATCATTAAAAAGAACAAAAAGCAAACCAAAAAACCACCCAAAGGAAAATCCGGAAGAGTTCAAACGGTGTTCCAGTGTGTTTCAATCCGTGGTAGATGGCGTTGCCCGCCGTCCAGAAAGGCCCCGCTCATAAACTCGGAGCACGACCTAGGTGGGTCGGAGATTGTGGTTTCCGAGTGTACCAGTTTGAACTTCCAGTAATCAAACTAAATGACTAGTAAAATAATTCCATAATTTAGTTCAACTGGACAAAAAATTTTAGACGTGGTCTGGGAAAACCTGACTGAAAAAGATGATTATGATTAAGAAACATTTTAAATTATATATCTGGAATAATAAATTTAACGGACCTCAAGTCTTTGTCAAACAATTTAAGATGCAGGTCAGCTGTTAAAGGACAACCCTGGGAAAAACATTCAATACATGGCAGAATCAAAGATTAATAAAATTTCTGCAGGACAGACAGGTCTCACAAAAATCCTTTGCAAAGACTTAGCTGTAATGAATGCATGATGCATATTATGAGAATGGGGATGAACCTAACAAAACTTACAAAAATAAGGTTGGTAGGTCTAGGTCATTGGATCCCAACTCAGATCTCATTTTTTTTCCGATATACCCATTATTTACATAATGGACAGGATATGTTTCTCTAAAGTGAACTGCAGTCAAGAATGACACTTGAGAGTTTTAAATTAGTTGCATATAGTTAAAGAAACAGTCAATGACAAGATCTAAGCGTGGGGATCCAATGTCATAGACATTCACACTGAGTTATGTTAGATTCAGCTCCATTCTCATAACTAGTATCATGCACTGGTTCTAGCTAAATCCTTGTAGAGAGTCTCAGCAACAACGGATCTGCAATCGGGAGGTGCGATAGATGGAAACAGAATGGAATCATTTGCAGAAGAAACAGGTTTGTTTTATAAGCCAAACCACGTATCGTCCATATACAACATAGTTATATGGCAATGGGCTAAGAACACTACTCTGAGGAACACCTAGGATCACGTTTTTTCTATGCACTGTAGTGCCCACCAACACAGATTCTTTGCATTATACTAAAGAATACGATAAAAGTACTGAAAAAGCCAAACTGCAGACCAGGTACTAAATTATTTTTCCTTAAATAAACATTAAAACATTTCGCTAAAAGACATTCACAAATATTAGGTTACACTATATTTATAGAAACTGAACAGAACTGGCATGACATGAATTATCACGTCCACGTCTGGCTTTTGGAATAAGATTATTAATTTTCCACGTTCTAAAAAGATTGCAAATTACACGGAAAATAACAGCCGAATTAGAAGGTAAGTGATTATGAGTCTTCGCAAAAACAGGGGAAAAAATGTAAAACCATCTCTAAAAGCATCAATATCCAGTAAAAGCTGGTTAATTTGAAAGGCAAAGACAATGCAATCTGAGACTGATGCTGCAAAGTTCAAGTAATATCGTAGTGCCGCACACAGCAAGTTGTATGAGTCTCGCCAGTAAAAAGAGAGAAAAAAAAACACACACCCGGGAACGTTATTAAATTAACATATTAACATCCAAACCTTACAAACATTACTTTAAAGTGTGTAAAGTGGGTGCATCTACCTTTCATGTTGTACAGAAACGCTGGTTTTGCCCTACTGTATTAAAACATGTAAACTCTGATATAAGATCAATTGAAGTTTTATACTATGAGAGATAACAAGTTTCAAAATCAACTACCAATTCTAACTGGTGTCAGAATAAGCAATGAGGATCAATCCCATGGATTAAAACAAATTGTAAATTGTTTAACTTTTCCGTTACTACAATTTCATCTTGTGACTTTTTCCTAAGACTGGGCAAGCCACCCGCGGAGGTGATCATAATTATTCATAGTAGTGCCAAGGTAATTATTACATTTCAGTTATTCATTAAATGAAACTGACAATTCTAATCTGGACTGTGAAAGCAAAAATAGCAGCTATAAAAACAGCGTAAGTGATAATGGTTAATTAAAGTAAAATAAAATATATATGTGTCAACTATCGATACTCAGTTTATCTAACATTAGCATGTGATACAATAAAATGCTAAAAGAACTTCTAATAATCTTTAACTAATTTAATCCTAAAATAAGTCAGTAATCTTGTTTTCATGTCAAAGATAAAATAAAATATTTGAGGTACCTGCTTTAAACTTTTACATGCTACATACAACAAGAAATGTGTTAAAACTTTCCAGTCTTTAGTATCAAAAGTTTATGAAAGAAATAAAAGAATAAAGCAGAACAGGTAAAAGTCAGCAATATAAAAATGTGCGAGTTTTCATTAGTTGTCTGTCATGGCGATAAAAATTTCAAATTCATAAAAACAAACCACCACCAAAGGAACGTTAGCAAATATAAAAAAGGAATTGGTATCTGAGAGAATAAAAATATATGGTGAAACAGAAAAACTTCTTTTTCTGTTTTGATCGGAGTGGAAAAAATTTTGTCGCTCCATTTAAACCATGTCAAAACTACGATAAAACTTACTATACTTGCGAAATCTCTCTCTCTCTCTCTCTCTCTCTCTCTCTCTCACACACACACACACACACACACACACACACACACACACTACTGAAAGTCTTCAGAGGACCATAACTTCTATAGAGCATGATGACAAACTACGAAAATTCTTCCTAGGATTTCATCTTGAGAATCAAAGCCTTTCTTATTCAAGTCTGTCTGTCCGTTACTGTCGGGATCATGTAAACACAAGTTTTTTCGTTTCTTTACTACATAGATCAATTCTGAATTATATGTTTTCCTAAACATTTTCTGAAAATATCTCTCTGAACACCACGTTTCCACTGAGTAAAATGACTAATTCAGAGTAATTGTCAAAAACGCTCATATACCACACGATGTATGTAAGTGTGTATCATATATATATATGTATATATATATATATATATATATATATATATATATATATATATATATATATATATATATATATATATATATATATATATATATATATATATATATATATATATATATATATATATATATATTTATATCAATGTGAGGGCGGACCACGAAAACCAGTCAACTTCAACATAGTTCTTTATTTCCAACGTTTCTTAATAATTCGGTACTACACGTTCACGGAATTTGTTAAATAATGCATAACTTACTCTAAAAATTACTCTGAAAAATTTAAAATCATAAATCAATAAAATTCATAAACCACAGTACACATAAAAAAAAAAACAAAACCACAGACCGCTAGCCAACTTTAATTACTGAGAGTTTCATGGGTCGTGGCTGAGAGTTTCATACAGCATTATACGCTGTACAGAAAAACTTTATTGCTCTTCGGCGCATTTTTTACTTGTTTTTTGCTTTACTCGAGTTCCTGTACCACATTTAATTACAAGTTTATTGACTCTAAGTATAACTATCGCACATATCATGACAGTACACAAGAGAATATTTTATCACTGTTGACAATTCATCTCTAATCACCAAACATGTTGTAGCGGGTTCACAGACGCCATCGAATGAGCGATTGCATACATGTTTCCATTTTATTTTTGCTTTCCTTGATTTACTGTACCGTATTCCATTACAAGTTTAGTTGACTCTAAGTATGATTATCACAATTATCATAATATATATTATCATAATATATATTATACACACAATGCGTATGTGTACTGTAGGCCTTTCACTTCTCTAACGAGAAACCCTACTCTTGACCTAAGAGCTTACGCATGTGTGTATGGAGTGAGTATAATCTTTAAACATTAATCAGACGTACAGACGTAAGCATACTGATTTAGTTCCCTTATATGTGGCCCATAAAAAGGTCAGCGTTTGATGATACCATATAATGTAATTTCCGTGTGTTTCATGTATAAAAAAAACTCTGCAATGATACACTGATGCGATTTTATTTTCTCGACAGTAAAACTCACATTCAAAGAAACAATTTTGGTTATTTAATGATTGAGAAGCGGGAGGTATACCTCGGGAAAAATTCGTCCACTTCTCATGAAAATGAATTTCTAAAAAATGGTGATAACCAATATTCGGATTATGAACAGTAATAGGATTTCATTCGTTTGATGTAACTAATTAGGCCGAACATGAAAGTAACGATACAATTTTACAAATGATATGCTGTCTAGAATACAGGTAACAAGTGTATAATTATCAAGTTCTGTCAATTTAAATTTTTTGGTGTTGATAATGTGTGCTAGAGAGAGAATCAGGGAGAGACAGGCAGACTATACAGTATAGTATTACCACATTTTATGTCAATCATTTATTCGCACTGAACAGCTAACACTTTTTTCCATTGTGAAAAAATCATCATCCAACTCGATTTTATCACATGAAATAAAATTTTGAGAGAGAGAGAAAGAGAGAGATATTAGAATATACAAAATAAAAAGGGGCGTTATGGAACGGACACAATAATATTTCAACAAAGTACAAAAAACCCTGCATTACAATTTCACATACCGTAATTAACGTCTAACCTTTATTTTACACTTAAGATATCGAATATTTGGAGCTGATAGTGCCAAGTGATTCGCAAATGCTGTAGCCAAGATGCTGTAGGAATTGAACTGAATTGAATATAGAATTTAGGCCAAAGGCGCCAAGGACTGGGACCTATGAGGTCATTCAGCGCTGAAACGGAAACTGACAGTAAAAGGTTTGAAAGGTGTAACTGGAGGAAAAATTTGCAGTTGCACTATGAATCAATTGTTAGGAGAGGGTGGAAAGTATGGAAGAAAGAGAATATGAAAGGAAGTACAGTAACGAAAGGAGTTGCAGCTAGGGACCGAACGCACGCTGCAAAGAACCTTAAGTAATGCCTACAGTGCAGAGCAAGAGGTGAAGTGACGGCACTACCCACCTACGGGGAGATGCTGTAGGAAGGTCTAGAAGCCAAATGGTCCAACCTAATACTTGTTTTGGATTTCCTACCCTTCGTTTCGACCGCTAATCTTTTCCTGGCAATATATTTTTTAGCCACTGCAATTAATTCTACCCCTTCTTGAAATCCTGAACCAAAGAGGTCCGTGGCTATTCGATGCAGCAGCATAAAAAATTCTACAACAAATGTATCATGTAGTAGTAAGTCGCGAAACTGTAACGAAAAAGTTACCCAACAACCTCTAAGGGAAAATCTCTTCCTTACGTTACGAGCTCAGCTGGAGATCATGGCTTCTCATTTTCCTTTGCTGATTTCCAAATAAATAAATCCGGCAGCCTTTCCGCGAGGTGAACTTTAGAGCAAACTGCAGTTTCCTGGTTTTGTCACAAAAACGTAAACAAAAACAAGCTAGCGCGCATTCAACACAGCCGGAAGCAATAACTTAAAATGGAGTGTCCACTTTTATAACCCCAGTGAACTGAGTTCAAAGGAAATTAAACCTGAAATTTTTAGCAAAATGTTTGCAGATATATCAAAATCAATGGAGAAAAGTGCTCTACTGGGGCATTAAAAAATGCATGGTTCCTTTTTCCATAGAAAGGTAAGTTGCTTCAATTTTAAAGGGAATTCAAGATAAGGATGTACGTTCCTTCCGAGTAAAATTCGAATATCAATGTAATTTTAATTTTAAGTGCTTTAAAATTAGAATTTCATAAAAAAATGGCGTAGTTCAATCCTGATTTACTCACAGTATCGATAGGATGAAAACTAAACATATTCCGCGGAGGCAGAAGCTAGAAGAAAACAACGTGTTTAAAGGAAACTCCAAAAGCCTTAAACAGAAAACTAGTTCTAAGATTAGAACTACATGAAGAACTGAAACATTGCATGAAAATACACAGGAGAAGAGAGAGAGAGAGAGAGAGAGAGAGAGAGAGAGAGAGAGAGAGAGAGTTTCTGAATTTTGAGTATAGATATTTTCTTTCAACGACAGTGAAAACAACTTTAAATTTCCCACCAAGAACATAGTGATTAACCGAGCGGTTTGAGTGCCACGTCATCAGACCGAACTTGTATCCATCAATCACCAAAAGCGCCTCAGTTTCTTACGTGTAGCTCAGGATAAATTCCTATTAAAGAAAAATCGTTTGATCGATGAAAAGGAACTTACAATTGAAAGTGGATGCCAGAGCTTGTCTTTCATGACTCATGTGAGCATGATGTCACATTAGGGAGTAAAATCTTTTCCCCAACAGTCATGATTCAAGATCTGTTAACTTGAATGCCAAGATTTACGATCCCAATGCGGTTTTGTGTTTGATGTGCTGTAGGCAATGGTTCATGATTCACACAAAAGGGGGCATAACCAAGCCTTAAGAAGAACTATCAATTAATTACCTAGGGGGGGTTAACAAAAGACAAGCCTAAATCTATTATCTGACAACATACGAGAAAAATGTCTACCACTGAGCTACGAAATTTTTACCGATTATCTTTCCACTTTTTCGAACATTAATAGTCAATACGATTTACAGAAATAATAAGAGTTGTGCTGATCAATTTGCTATCAGTAATAAGCATTTACCCAACTATAAAACAACACAATTACTGCTGATACCAATAAAGACAAATAAATACAGAAGCAATAATAATAATAATAATAATAATAATAATAATAATAATAATAATAATAATAATAATTTTGAAAAAGGACAATAACAGCAATAATGATAAAACAATACTAATATTAAAAATAATAATATAGATGATAAAGATTCAATCAGCAAGCATTTCAAAATAAAAAAACGGAAAGGAAGTCGTGGCATTCAGGCGGTATAAAGACAGAGCACTCAAAGTGCTGTGGACCTACATATTACCTCGAAAGTAAACTTACAAAAGTGTATCAACGTTCGTCAGCGGCAAATATTGCTCCAATTTTATGGCCACAGAGTTTCAAGCACTCTTGGGCTTTGATGCTTCTAACATCAAAGATCTCTGATCCATTTTGAACATGAGAGAGACATGTTACCAAATGGATGCGCCCCACATAAATAAGCATTTGAGAATATCAATGCGCGCATTTATTTTTTATGCAAGTTCGTGCACATTTGATTTTTATGAGGGTGGGATTGGGGATCAATTCTCCTTTCTTTACCTCTTATACGAATATTCTCCTCTTGGGTAACCTCGTCATGAATATCACCTTTCTCTCTCTGTCTCTGTCTCTGTCTCTCACGCGCGCACGCACGCATGCACAGGTAGGAAAAATTATCGTATGTGCATGGAAGACATAATTCCTTCAAACATTTTGAGGAGCAGTTTTACTGACCAAGTGAAGGGAGGTATAAATACAAACATATTTGCATGCCTGCACTTGCCTGCTCGCTTCCACAAGCTTTCAGAAAAATGGTTGATGACGAAATTCCTTACCAATACCAAGCTATATATGATGAGAATTCTCGTTACTAATAACAAAATAAAAAATTTTTAATAAAGGAATTAAAACTCTTTGTCCCTACCAATTACTTTATTTATGTCTTGAGTAAATTAAAAGCTAAGTTGAAGTTAACAAGATTTTAGGATTGATGAAAAAAAATTAAGTTCCTATACTACCAGATCTAGCGAATAGGGCATAAAGTTGTCTCGATTTGACGATTCGTGAAACACTTTAAATAAGGCCGTAAATGTACTTGAACTTCTTCACACTACTGGCTCGACAGCAGTGTCTCAAGGATACAGAAAACAGAATTGCACCGAATTGCTTTTCCAATGTACATGTGATAGGTTTGAAATATATTTTATAACTGGTTAGCAATATATATCGTGATAGGTTTTATAAATATATATATATATATATATATCGACGAAATCATAAGAGGTAAAGATACCTCCGTAAGACGCGAAAGAGGAATCAAGCAGCATTCTTTTCAGGAAAGGGATACATTAAAATGCCTTTAACATGTACTAAATAGAAACTGAACATTTTGCGAGTGAAATAAAGTGCAATGCTGATTCCACTGGATTTCCTCATGTAACAAACGTGTAACAGATATACAACCAGATTTCGGACAAAAAAAAAAGGGGGGGGGAGCGAAAAATATAGTAATAGCTCGAACTTCGATATCAGGGCAATTTGTAAAGAAGACCTGGAAATGCTTCAGTATTAATTGAAAGGTCAGAAACACAAAGTGAATTAAATTCAAGATTTCTGTGAATTCCAGCCTTTCCAATTAAAGGCTTTTAATTGCCTATATTCACATCTGTTAATTGGTCTGTTGCCGTTCGTCACTCAAAACGCATCATATTTTTCGTACCATTTCTCTATCAAAATAAGCTACTGGACTGGTAAAGCCTGGATTGGTTACTTTCATTAATTCTACAGTAATTATATCGACCAACTTCAAAGTACTGTGGCTATTATCACAGAATGTCAAAACTACAATTAAAACCAATCATATGGTATGACTTCCTTCGCTTTGGTAATAATTTTGCTCTACTCAGCTGAAGTATTTTGTTGGTAACGTCATTTGGGCAATGTTCTTGGTTTGGAGCGCTTAGCCATTTCCCTGGTGCTTCGCTGCTGCTTAAACCTAATCACTTTTGTACCCTTGAAGAGTAGCTGAGGGGATAATCTATTTGGGTCTGAGCTTTTTAATATGAAAAATAAACATATGCCAGGAAGTGCTTCTACTATTTAGAATTGTTACTATACATAAGAACGCCACTGTAATGATTACTTACTCATGAATACAGAATTTACTTCTGGTGTGAATTTTGTAAATATCCATATAAACAAGAATTTATGACTATTTCTGCTGAGGCCCTTCCTGTCCTCCTTCCTTCCAATACTTTGGATTTATACACTCTTAATAACGAAATATCATCCCGCATTATTGTTACATAACCAAACCATCTCAAATCACCCTGATCCACCATCCTTCCCCCCCTAACCATTTTACTATACTATGTATATGTACATCTCCATATGTCTCACCATTTCAGTTTTTCTGTGCCACTTATAATAAGCAATATTCATCCCTAAACCCTCAACCTTTCTTTCTGTTACTTGTATGTAGCATCTACACTTTACTTCCGTGAATGGAATCGAATCGAATGGAATGGAATATAAAATTTAGGCCAAAGGCCTGGAACCTATGATGTCATTCAGTGCTGAAAGGGAAAATGAAAGTAAAAAGGTTTTAAAGATGTAACAGGAGAACCTCTCAGTTGCAATATGAAACATTTGTCAGGATAAGGTGGAAAGTAAGATGGAAGAAAGAGAATATGAACAAGGGAGCACCGCTCGAGATGTGTACTGATGGGGCTACCTCCCTACGGGAAACTTCCGTGAAGAGGGGTTGGTTGAACAATTCATCACAGATTCCAACCTTGCCTTGCAGACTCTCCGAGTTCCCTCCTTATATTTTGCTCACATCTTGCTGCCACACGTTTGACATATTCTTACGACCTCTTCTCTAATCCAACCATCAAAGATTTATTTACTCATAAATGCCTACACAAATCCACTCCTTCTTTACTCCAACGACCCCATATCGCTCCATCTTATTGGTTTCCATTGACCCTCATAACCTAACTCTCAGCTTCTTCCTCCTACACACACATTCAAGTTCTTTCAGTAGTTTCCGGAGTTTTATTTTCCCAATTCTCAGTCACTATTGTGTCATCCGGCATTCTCAGTCGATCCACGACCCATTTTCATATCCAACAATTTAGTATCTACAGTTACAATCCTTTCTCCAATTCCTTGCATCACAGCAACCCATAAAATATTAAGCACCCAAAGAGATAACTCACACCCTCGTCTTAGGACCATTTTCAAACCAGACTGGTCACTCGCCAGCCAACATACTGTACACGCATCCTTTCCATCATAAAACTCTCCAGTGTCTCTTAACAACTTTTTACCTTTTCTTCTATATTATAAATCTTCCACGACCTTCATAATTTTAGTCCTTGTTTATAGATCTATCATACGCTTTATCTACAGTAAGTCCATATATACCACATGCAGCATTTTTCTTTTACTTTCACAACTTGTCACACAATTATTTCATAGGAAAAACCTGATCTACATAACCCTTTTCCTGTCTAAACCAACTCTGTTCTTCCCTTTCCTGTTAAACCAACTCTGTTCTTCTATGTCAATTCTTCTGTCTTCAGTGATACTTCGTCATTCAGAATCCTACCATACACCTTCCTGTGTGTATATATATATATATATATATATATATATATATATATATATATATATATATATATATATATATATATATATATATATATATAATATATATATATATATTATATATACATATATATATATATATATATATATATATTATATAAATGTGCACGTGCGTGTATGAATTACTCGGAATAACAGTGCAGTTTTCTAGACACAATTGCACAACCATACCAAATTCTGACTGTATATACACGACTTTAGTAACCGGAGTTAATAACAAATGCATCAAAGAGATGGAGAAAATGTGAGATAAAGAGGGAGAGGAGAAGAGTGCCATCAATTTATCTTGAGCCCTCCCACCCTCCTCACACACCCTCAGCCACATCCCGCATCATCTCTCCTCCTTCACACCCGAGTAGTCTGTGGCTCTTCGCAGCCCAATTGAATTTGCATAATTTCAGGAAGAGGAAAAAAGCAAGAAATAAATTGATGTTTATGTCTTTTGGCTCCGCCGCATATTTATGGGTAAATGGAGACAAGACAAATAGAGACAACAAAATGAGAGCATAAGGACATCGGAAAAGAAACTTGGATATATATTAACTTTTATCTATCTATCTACATATATATATATATATATATATATATATATATATATATATATATATATATATATATATATATATATATATATATATATATATATATATATATTTATATATATATATTATATATATATAATATACATATAAATACATATGTGTGTATATATATATATATATATATATATATATATATATATATATATATATATATATATATATATATATATATATATATATATATATATATATATATATATACATACACGCACAATTAATTGTCCCTCTGTTTATCATGAATTGGCCAGATCTACATAATCCACACACTTATATATTTATATGTGTATTCATATATATATATATATATATATATATATATATATATATATATATATATATATATATATATATATATATATATATATATATATATATATATATATATATATATATTATAATTAAGTAGATCTGGCCAATTCATGATAAACACAGGAACAACAGGCTTGAATCCATTGTTCTGAAAATGGAAGAAAACGAACAAAAATCCTCGATCAAGACATTTCTTATTCTAATTTCTGTATCTCCCTCGGATGCCTCTTCGATTGATTACGTTCCGGTGAGAAGTGACAGGAGATAAAGGTCTCACGTTTCTGCCTATCGCTTTCTAACCGAGGAAAAAATTTTTGGTTCATTGATAGGAAAAACAAATTGCTGCGATAATCACGAGAGATAGAGATAGGGATAGAGTGGGAGAGGGATACGCTCACAATGGATGATGTTGAGCTTTGTTTTTATATTTGTGGTTTTAATACTTTTGATCCAGCAAATGAAGATTTTATATATATATATATATATATATATATATATATATATATATATATATATATATAATTTATACATATATATTTATATATATATATATATATATATATATATATAAATATATATATATTGTATGTATATATATATATATATATATATATATATATATATATATATATATATATACATATAAATATTATACATACATACATGCGACTGGCATTTAGGTAGGAAAAAGATATCTATATACAATCAGATTTACATTTACCAAGGTTAGTCACTGAACCGAATTAATTTGTCCGTTATTGTCTCTTGATTATATTAAGTTCCCCCTTCTATGAACTTCGCAGGCGTTAACTGCCAATGGAGACTGGAATAAACAAAATAAAACACTCGTCCGTGAAAACAGTCTTTACTGAGAAACGATTATGAAAACTTCTAAGTCTCGTCTTTTCATGAGAAAGAATTCACTCACTGCGCGCTTAAATCTTGGCCCGTCTGCACAAATGCCGAAACTATAACTCCAACGGTCATGCTCCTCTCTCTTCCTCCTTTAACAGCCTTTGGCGGTACTTCTACATAACCACATCATAGTTAACATGACACCTTAAACTACATCACTATTCACCATCCATACTGAACTTGACTATTCATTGTTTTCGATCATCACCATTTTCTGTCACCAATCCCTCACTCACCATCTAGTCCACATCGGGTAACATTCGGACTGCTAAGACTTCCTTTCTCTCTCTCTCTCGAATACAGAATCAGGGATTCAACTACTTGTTCCTTATTTGGATTCTATAAAGGTTTCACCCTTTGCAACATTCTCTCTGTAATAAATACGTGCATACATATTTGCAATATATATATATACGTATATATGGATACATAAGTACGTAGTATATACAGTATATTACATGTATATATATGCATATGTAATATACATTTGTATCAACATACATACACAATATATACGCAATACATAATACATATGTACTTACATACACGAATATATATAACATTTATATGCATATATATGAGTATATATGCATATAATATACATACATATAAATATACATATATATATATATATAACATATATATATATATATAT
>NC_089745.1:26245960-26260960 GCF_040412425.1 Macrobrachium rosenbergii | reverse complement strand
GATAATTTCAATGAGCTCCATATGTTATACAAAATATATATCATTCTATTACCTATCTATCTATTACATACTGTATATATATTATTTATATATGCGTATATTATTTATATACATGTTTATATATATGTGCATGTGTGTATCTCGATGTACTACACAAGGAAAACAAAGGAGAATCCAGAGAAGCAGAAGGAAAATAGAGATCGCTGTCCAGCAGGTATCTTCCGGGAACTTTATTGACTAATCAGTTTAGGGGAAAACAGATGCCGGACATATGTCTATATTTGACGTCAAGATTTGTATAAACTCAAAAAAACAAAAATGGTAAATATCAACTGACTTGAATATGGTTTATCCAACAGAAAAGGTTAACATCTAATTAGGCTAAACAGGTTACTGAATGAATACTTAAGTCAATATTATATTGCATAATGTGTGCTGATTTTTCATTATATGACGAAAGAGCGGGTCTGTCTGGAATAAACCTTACTGCTATTACAGGCATCGTTCTCACTATATTGAATACAGGCTGTCTCTATTAAATTTCTCTCGGTAAAATGACAGGTCCTTAATAAAAGTTTTGCTTCACACCACTGACTGTTAACCTTTTCTGTTGGACGAACTAGGCGCCAGAAACTGATATTTTATGTTGTCCTGTAATAGCTCAAAACGCTATTCATCATTTTTACTTTTTTTTTTTTATATAAATCTGTAAGTCAAATGTAAACATATGTCAGGGGATACATTTCCCTTCAACTGATTAGTCAATAGTTCCCGGAAGAGGCCTTTTGGGACAAATTACGAACTACATTGCCTTACGTCCTCTGTGGTTTCTCCTTCGTTTCCATTGTGTAGTACATCGAGATATTTCATCTTCGTGATCAACTATATATATATATATATATATATATATATATATATATATATATATATATATATATATATATATATATATATATATATATATAATATATACTGTATATATACATATATTGTTACAGACTGGACTCATTTTATGAGAATTTATATACAAAATTATAACTATGCTGCCATATATATAGACCAAGGGAGTCAGTCATAATATAAAGGGATTCATATAAGACATACATCATATTTTCCTGGAGTTATAAATCTATGGAAGGTCTATATCTATATAGAATTCATGTAATTTATAGTGATTTATTACAGAAACTTAATAGATTAACATTAGTAAATTAACAGTTAGACACATTTCTGACATAATCACTGAGAAACAATCATGATAGGGCACAGTAACAAAATGAAAACCAAATTGGCAACAAGTTCCGTGAAAAAATGAATCTGCAAAATCAGTCCAATGAAAGAATAACCGGACATTCAGTGTTGCCCTGATTACGTGAATTATTAATGTTTTCTGAATTCAGGATGGAGCAACTTGGCCTAAAATGTTGAAATGGAAAACTTTAAACTAACGACCAGGTATAATTCAACCTTTGGGTGAATATGAAATCCTTTTGCACACAAGTTTAGTCGTCTCCTGAATGGACCTTCAATATAGTGAATACTCACACTAAGGAAAATGGATTTATATATAAGATTACACAACACTATCTTAAATACAATACATAAATTATATAGAAGGTGCTTTTGAAGACAGGAGCCCGAGTCTTGAAACAACAGGCAAATTGGACACGTAACAGAAACGCGCCCAAAGTTAACTTTCTTCTTTATCCACTTATTGTTATTTTTTTCTTAACAGCTAGAATCTCTTTGATACATCTTCTGGAGGGATAAATGATTGAACTTAAACAGTACTGTTATTAACACTCAAAGGTATACACAAATACTTAACACCATGTTAAATGACAATTTAAAAAGAAAAAAGGACAACCTTAAAAACACTCACAAGATATTAAAAAAATTTTAAAAGAAATTTTAAAAAGGAACAGAACAGCAGAAGGGACAGGGCTGGCAATTGACTAAAAAAATATAAAAACCTAAATAAAGAGTTACACCGCCCACAATATGATTGGCTGTCCATCAAGCAATCGCACACCAGCGGAGATGGAATCGGGGGAGTATAAACCAGATGAAGTCACAGAGGTAGTTCCTCCCTGTTTGAACAGCTGATCGAATTTGATTGGCGATTAGGGCAGCAGTTAATTTAATCATAATGGATTCAGCAAGTGGGGTTAACTCTTCCACGTATGTTAATATCCCTACAATACAAAAATCCTGTTCCCCATGCCCTCTTAATGCCCTTTTGCCCTTCCTAATTCCTTACATTGCCTTCCCCATTGGATAATGGACAGGGGTTCTAAAACTAACTCCTTGTTTTTTTAGCAGCCTCCTGGTACAATTCAGATGTAAGGGGGAAAATCTAGGTGTTATATTGATAAATCACACCGTTTTAAACAAGGGGCTAATTGTTGTCCCGACGTGGGCAATTTCTGCAATGGCTTGTGGGTTTCTCTGGGATTAACTGAGTAAAGAACGGGTTCCTGTCCGTTGAATAGCCTGACGGATTTTTATCCGAAAATCTTATTGTCATGTAAAAGGAGGGAATCTTGCATATAAATATAATTTGGGGGCACTATGGACTAAAGGTGGGGGTTATATATCAAATTATAATTTGTTGAGAGCTCTATGGAAAATCACTGATGGGTAGTAATTATATATAAAATAATCATTGAGGATAATCACATCAGCATGAAATGTACCATCTATAAATCAGGTTAATGGCTCTATGAAGGAGAGTGGTCATATATATCTTTTTAAAATTGTAAAACACGAGCTATAAAAATTTGTTCCATAGGCCAGTAATGTTCTTCCTATAAATACCATATGGAAGTATTTCATCCTATAGTTACCTTTACGTTCAGGAAGGGGAGAGAATTATCGGTTTCAATCTCAATATATATTTAATGTTATGGTGCTATATTTAAATGTTCCAAAAACGTATGTTTAGTAGTCAACTCTAAAAGGGCATTTCTGCATCATCAACGTAGAAACAATAAAAGCGTGGAAACGCAAAAATCAAAAGGAAATTCCATCGTTCCGCTAAAACCAGGAGTGGAAAAACAGTCCACAAAAGATGGTCCCAAACCGGAGCATTCCCATTGCCATCCCACAAATTGTTTAAAAACAGTCATTTTCATTAAAATGAGGCTGTGTCCAGCAAGCCAATTCTAAAAGTGATTTAAACTGGATGTTTTAATGCTAAATTGATTAAAATACCTTTGAATATAAACCTTTGGCAATAAGTTTTTTAAAAATTATGTCTATAGTCTCAGCTACAGGAACATTTGTGAACAACGATTTATATCAAAACTAACCATGAACAAATCTGGGTCTTGCTATAATGACTTATCTTTGAAGGTGGTCGAATTAGTCATAATATATTATTGGTATATATAATGGGACAAAAATTTGGCTATTTATATATCTGGAAATAAGAAGAAAAGAATGGGATCTAAGCAAATTCCGTCCTTGTATTTTAGGCAGTCCATACATAACTCCGTTGTAGATCCACTTCAGGAGTTTGATACATATTGTCATCTATTGTTTTGTTTTGTTTACACTGTTCTAAGATGAAACTTTAATTTTGTCTTAGCTGGTTTGCAATGTTGTAACAGGACCAAGAACCGCAATTATCTTCTGAAAGAAACTTATTCTTCCACTTGAAAAGGTGCGCTTTTCTCTAAAATTAAATACAGAACGAGTATTATTATTAAAAGGGAACGGTGATGCCGAGATTGAAACCGATAATGTTTTCCTGGACGTAAAAGGTAACTGTTCTGTGTGTGTGTGTGTGTTCCATACTGGTATTTATAGAAGAACACCTATATGGCCTTGGATACAAATATATATATATCGTGATTTTACAATTTATAATGAATTCCCTGACCACTATATACATATATATAACCTGACCTCAGAGCTGGTCCGCATTTTAAACGAGGTGATTATCCTCAAATTGCTTAATAACAAACCCCCACCTTTAGTCAATATGTAATTCCTTATGTTTGTAAAATGCAAGATTTTTTTTACATGACAATAGATTTCGGAAAAAATGTATCAGGCTATTCAACGGTTCTTACCTTGTTGCATGCAAGTGCTACTGCTATTTTCCCACGTTAAATTGCCATCTTTTTCCATGTGCATGCGAGAACAAATCTTCCTTGAGTGACAGATTTATCAATTAAACTGCTGAAATGAGTTCTCGGCAAAATGAGTTCTGGCAAAAAATAAAGTGGTCAAAAAAAGTTTTAATCGTTGCTTCATCAAGGGATGAATTTTCAGGCTTTATTTGGATATAAAATGTCATGGCTTATACAGAATATTTAAGTAAATATTACATGAAAATGTTCATACGGAAATTACGAAAAAAGCAGATGTATTGTCAAAGAGATGCAGTTGGTACCGGAATAAAATTCTGGAATAAAGATTAAATTAACTGTTCCATGCCCTTAATCACCAATCAACTAGTGACCCATCTGTTCATGCAACTACGACAGTCGGCTAACCACGAGGTATATAAAGTCAAGAGAGGCATAATCTTCCTCCAAGAAACGGAGCAGAACAGTTCTCCCACTGTTAGCTTCAGTCTGCTCTTACACCACTGAGCCACTGGGTATATATATATTTATTTATTTATTTATATTATATTTTTATTATATGGCCCCGGCCTATATTCTATGTTCTGTATATATAAAATACTATATAATATTTTTTTAATATCCAGGGCAGAGTGTTTTAAGGTTGTCCTTTTTTACACAATTTGAAATTGTCTTGGAACATGGTGTTCCGTTTATATCCGTTTATCAAAAAGCCGACGTTTCTGTATAAGTTGATACATTTTCCAGCCTGAAAAAACCATTAAAATAAATAAAACTTGTATACATAAAATGGATAAGAAGAAAGGCATTATATACAACATTTGCCTTATATATATACCATATTTACATCTAAAACAGAACAAAGAGGAAAAGAAAAACAGCGAAATATAGGTGCATATATATATATATATACATTACAGTATATATATATATTATTTTATAAATATATATATATACAGGATATATATGGAAATTATATATTTTTTTCAATATATAGATATATATATATATATGATATAGCTATGTCCAAAATGACTTGTGGTTGATGTAGATGCAGAATCAACGTCATTAAAATTTTTTGGTGGTTTATTATTTGCCAGAACTCATTTCAGCTAGTCTTTGGCGTCTATCTGTTTTTACATGTTTCTTGTGATTCCTTATGTTCAAGATGATCACATTTAATGGTGAAAATAGTTCTATAATTGCATGATGAGACCAAGAATCTTCAAGTATCTTAAAACAGCAATTTATTCTTTCCACACTTGAAAAGATCTGTGACATTTATCTTATAATTATATTACATGTTGAAGAAATAATCTTGTTATTAGAATGGAATAGGGATCAATAGGACTAAAAGGTGCGATTTAACACATCTCAGATATATGTACATATGAACGGGAACAGACTTTACCTTTCTTCACTGACAGATGGATAAACGTTACCGCGTTCTGATAACCTGGGTGCGAGTTTAAATCTCTCTTGAGTGTCAGAATTTCTTCATTTCATTCCTCATTTGGGTCTAGGCTTAGTAGCGACAAGTGTTTCCATATGAAGATACCTGGGAGCTTAAAGGGGCAATGTGGTTAAAATATATACCTAATATATACATATACAGTATAGAGGTAATTTTTTTAGAGAGCAGCACCCTTTTAAACGCTTGAAACATACTTGTAAACAATGGTAATTTTTCTAGACCCAAATGAGGAATGAAAAAGAAATTTTTTCACTCAAGAGAGATTTAAACTGCACCTGTAGGTTATTACGAACGCGGTCTTGTTTATCCATCTGTCATTTTCGAAGAAATGTGTCATCTTGTTCTGAGTGGCGATGCACAAATCTTCCTTGAGTTAAATGTTTATTGCTTTAAATGAGTCCTGGCAATTCCATTCTAAGGACAAGATTAGCCCCTCTTCACATGTAATGTAATTTATAAATATACCTGTCCCAGATATAATCTGGGCAAATACATCGGATGTACGAAGAGACTGCTGAAGATCCGAATTTCCTCTCATCAGGGGTCAATTATAGAACGGGAAGCCGACCATCAAATCCTGATCAGTCGAACATAAGGAATCAAAGCAAAACATGTAAAACACATATAGACGCTAAAGACTTTAGTATCGTGGGAAGAGCACGAAGTACAGAGGAACTAACCACCCTCGAATCCGCAATGATTAAACTGACTGTTCGTACTCTCAACCACAAGTCATCATCAACAAAGCTGTTCACCGCATAATAATTTCTGTTTTGACCTTGTGTATCTTTTCCACTTTTTTCGTCCTCCTTGTCAGTTTGCCTTGTGCTACCAATGTGGGTAGGTGTCTTGTGCAACTATATTCATGTCCAGAACTGCAGCATGTATAGAATCATACATAAGTGTTTGAAGAAAAAATTGCTATCATCTCTTAGCTAAGAAGGTGAAAGACATCCATAAAAACTCTATGGTGATGATTCACTTAAAAGTGAACATTTCAAAACACTGTACATGGATGCACCAATATGTTCATAGAATGTGTCAAATTCCTAAAGTAAAAGGGTACAAGAGCTTCCAAATTCTAATGTTTAAATGTTTTTGCAGAGAGAGAGAGAGAGAGAGAGAGAGAGAGAGAGCTATAAACAATATACTTAATGGACTTGATTCACCGTGGAAAACCCTTGGATTTTGTTTTGAAATTCCCGCCCTGAAAGGGATCTCCTTTTTTATGAAGAATTTTTATAGGGTCTTAGAGTTACTTCTCCGACCCACTTGCGAGAATTATATGGCCTTCCGTGGAATATCATCGCCAGGATTTCCTCCGCTGTAAAATCGTGTTTATTTGACTTTTATTTGAACGCCCCCTAGGCCAGATTTATAAAAGGAGAGTGATAATATGGAAATTTGCTCTGGGATGACATTTTTTATTTCCCAATTTTGAAGGCGGTGTTTTCTTGGTTGGCTATCTACTCGTAACGTCCTTACTCCAATAACCAAATGTAAAAATACAGCATTCAAGCAACAACACACAACTTTTATGTGTATATGCATTACTGACGCAAGTAACTTTCTAAATATTGTATGTGCAATTAAATATAGCTCACTGGTTTACATGCTTACTTAGAACACAGCATTTGTATGCAAATGCGAATAAAACCTGGACAGATCCTTTATAAAATTTCGTTACCTTTTCACAACAACCATTAAGGACATTTCTGAATCATTCATCTCTAATGGAATATTGTGCTTATAATCTAACAGTAACGAAACTGTAGACCGAAAATGAACTTCAATTAACCAGCATACCGAAGAATTTTTCCCAAAGACTATTTGACATCAAAGAGAATTAATTAAATGTGCCAAAGTCCGAAGGCTGTGCATTTTCTGTCGCAAATACCTAAAAAATGTTGATGGTAAATACCGGCTTGAATCATTTCCGATTTCATTTCGAACATTATCCATTTGTGATTACGAAATCGAGCATTAAAGATCAAATAAGTGGAAGGTTATTGGGAGTCCAATATCCGAATATTTATTTCCATAAAATTTCAAACAGTAAATTGTTTTCGTTTAATTCGATTTCAATACAGTAAGCATTTTTCACCTTAGCCCAGACAGTTTCTAATACTATTGTTTTTGCGCCTATTGCAACATAAAACATTACAATATCCCATCATACTCAATAGTTTTGTCAGGAGGCAACTAGCATGTTATATCCATGGTTGCACTATTGTATATAAAGAAAATTGCTAAAACCGATATAATGGGGCTTCTCTCGTACAACACAGCAAATGATAAAAATAGTCATTACGAGGTACAAAAACAAATCCTAATCACCAGAGGTTTACATCTTTTACACTTTATCTGTATATCTGCCTTTATTTCCACACTAATCACGATAGATATCTTGAGAAAATTTCTTGGTTTAGCTATTCATATATCTTTCATAACCTCAACATGTTTTCTTTGGATGATGTCAATGTACAGCTAGACACAAGCGCATGTATCATTCAAGTGTACGTGATTCGTTCACACGTGCATATATAATTGGGCGTTTCCACATCTGATCCCCCAAAGTATGTGACTTTATTGCAAAGTAATCGTTTGAAAACCACTTCAACCTATCCATTGTCTCATATTTTCCAAATCTTAATCCCCAGAGCTCTAAAGGATATATATCCTGAGGATCCAATCCTTTCCATTCTGCAGATCGAACTCCCCTGCCTTCATGAGGTGGGTCGCAAAAGAAATCTGCTTAAATCCTATCAGTGGGGGGGGGGCCCTCTCCGCTTATAAGAGGAAGAAGAGGAGAAAAAGGGAGAGATGGAGAAAGGAACTATTGAAGGAGCCGAAGCCGACTCGCGGTCTAATTTTCCCAAGTGAATCCTTGTGAATAGCGCCGACATGCGATGAGATAGCTCAAGGTGGTTGGAGTGTAGGAATGGAGAAATGAGGGTGGGAGGAGCCCAAAAGGGACGGACGGCTCAGGTTTGTGCGTACAGAAGGTCTCTTCATAATGCAGCCAAAATCATCTTTTTATCCTTTCCGTCCCATAATTCTCGACCATAAAGAAATGGGATTCATGCAGGTACTAACCGGATTCCTTTATACCCATTGATAAAGATCCTACCCCAATATGACGTATAAAAACATGATTTATCTCATAGGATGGATACCGTTCTTTAGTGATATCTGCCACCAGTTAAATAAAATCCATTTATAGTATTTAATCATCAGTGCGGTGGTCACAAAACACATAGCACATAATGCAAAATCTGCTGGAGGCAATAAATGATAAAGCAACAAAAATAATAGCAAACAAGCAAACACAAACATTTAGTACACCACTGATAAGCTTCTTCCCGTTAATGACTTAAAAATTATAACTATAAACTTCTTACAAAAAAAAAAACACGGCAACACAGTATACAAGCTCAAATCACTTGAATGAGAACTATGAGACAGGAAACGGAGATGAGTCGAGATTCAAAAGCACAGCAAAGACATGAGCGGCGGGATTTCACGGAGGACCTCTTTGTCGCACGTCAGCCCGAGAACAATTCAATATTTTCATTGAAAAAATTGCCTCATATCGGCCACTCTGAATTTTTCAAGAATAACAACTTTACCGTCCTCTTGAGATGTTTTTCCCAGAGTGATTTAGATATTTATGAACTTCCATAACCTCGACATTTACTCATTTCCTATTTTCATGTGAGGCAAAATTCAGTAACCATGATGATAGAAATCTTTTCATTACTATTTCCCCGTAAAACTGATTACGAAGGCAGCGGCTTAATGTAAACATAAAAAAGGTACCACGGAAACTACTAGAATAAAACTATTGATGATGATGATGATGAGAGAGAGAGAGAGAGAGAGAGAGAGAGAGAGAGAGAGAGAGAGAGAGAGAGAGAGAGAGAGAGAGAGATGATTATCAATTCGTTCCAGGGTTCCTAATTATGGCAGCGGGAAGTTGGAAGTTCTCTCGGTTGAAGGAGGGTTATCCAACCTAGAAATTGAATATAATTCTACGAATATAAAGATGAAGTTCCATACTGAATCATAACTATAAATTCTAACTATTCTTCACTTCAAATTCTTCTCGGATATTGTTAAAACGGGATATTTTGAAAAGTTTGTTTCATAATAACAAATCTTATAGGACGTTGCGCATTCTAAATAGAGCACTGAAGAAAAGTGCATATGCACACGCCAACAAAAAAAGAAATAGGTGGGAACAAGATGGGCGAAGCAAGCAATGTCTACAACTTGACAGCATGAGTTTGCTCGTTGCGAAATAAATGATATCGAAAAACGAAATAACATAGTGGAAAACAACAAAATTTTGAATAGACACTTATGATGTATCGTCGGAGTAATACAACGGTGAGTGAAAGTTACCCAAAAAGTGAGTTAGATTTCAAAATACTTCAAACCAATAATAATTGACACTGACTTCAAAGCATTATCTAACAACTGATCACCGACATTGACCAAAGGAAAACATAATGACAGTTAAATGAAAAACAAACACTAAACAGCAGGATGAATACAGTAGCTTACATCACAACCATCGGGATAGGGAACAGACGGAAATATTGAAGAACCTTATTAAATCAGGTTTCCTTGGATTTCAGTGTTTTAAATTAAAGAGCAATAAAGCGAAAATAAGCATACATTAAGATTGTGTACAAGACCTGCTTTCAGGTAATTCGGTTATGAAATATATACACAGTTCACTGCCTTACTAACAGCTACTTCAGCACAGCAAACTGTAACCGAACTTTAGCTATCATTAATATTTGGCTCTTAAATACACTCAAATGCTGCGAGTGCAAGTTAACCATCACTCGGGGAACTAATTTGATGACGGCTCTTTGCAGCAGAATTTCCTCGATCTACCTCTCATCCTTCTTCCCAACACTTCTGAACTATGAACTCTCCGCACCAATTTACCGGTCCTCCATTCTCTCCAAATGGGCACACCACCTGTAAACAGTGTTCAGCCTTTTTATCCACGCTTTCGTGCCTCCACAATTTTCACCGTCTGTACGAGACCCTGTGCCAGCACAATGCTGGTTTTTCCTAACAACACCACATAGCACTCTGCCATCTTCCAACTCTAAATATATTAAGAAAGGAATTCATCTGAGTAGCGTCCACTTTTAAATATACTTAATAAATTAATATTAAGCTCTTTTATTGTTTTTGTTGTTTTCTTTCATCTGCAAACAACTGAGCGATCTTGTATAAAAGAAAAGAAGCTTAAAATCGCCTACTGCCTTCTTTTCTTTTCCATTCCTGTGCATCATTTCGTCAATTCTCCCCTTGAGCTCCCACCATCTGTTACTGTATCTCCTCACTCTAACAAATCCATTATACAAAAATCCTTTTTAATGATCGAAGGGCAACTAAAGCCAGCCTCAAAATGGAAAAAAGCCTGTACACACACACACACAACAATGTATATATAATATATATATTTTATCTATATAATATATATATATATATATATATATATATATATATATTATATATATAGAAATTACCATAATTTCCTCTTAATTTCTCAGATTCTTCACACTTTTTGGATATGCTTGTCACTACAAGTAATGGTACTTGAAAATAAATGTACTCCAGTTCTATTGAATGAAGTCATCCTCTCTGAAGGAATCTAATACTGACCATAGTTTCCGTTCTGAAACAAGCCTTACTGGGTTACTGGTTTGGATTTGGAAGAGCTGGCTTTCTCCTCAATCTAGAGCCTGAAAACTTGGCTGTGTCCAAAGGTTTAGCCACAGCCAACCTTGAAACTCATGAGGCTTTAAGGCAACTGCACAATGGGTCAGATATCCTGCCACTACCTCCATGCTATTCTTTTGCAAAAATAATAAAAAAGCCAACCACAGGACTGTTCTGGTGAGTAAGAAACCTACCTTGAGAAGAGGTAAAACGATATCTCGCCTTCTGAGGACAACAATCCCCCACAGTTCGGCACTCTGGTGAGACAGGAAAGTAAGTGATTTTCCTCAGCGATAGCAACCTCCTGAACTTCAACCTTTCAACCTGGAATAAGGCACCTATAACAATGACGTCTGGCAATCATAATTCAAGCCATGAGGCATCTTGGAAAGAAGCCCTGGCAATGTACTTCATGGACCCTAACTCCATAGCCAAGATGAAAGTGCCTTCTTGTTGGAGCCTCTCCAGAGAAAGGTCGTTCCTTGGTGCGCAGACTGATAAGTCCAAGGCAGTGGCGTAACCTACTTATCAGTGTCAACAGCATGGGATGGAGCTTACCTGATCTGCTGGACAGCAGGAAACTTTCTGACCAGAAAATCAGACTGCTCACCTGGTCCAAAGTGTCACGTGCAAAATGGGGCCATGGCAACCTGACCAACAGTCTCACTTCAGGAGTACATGTGGGAATGAGCTCATATTGTCAAGATTGGAGCCAGGTAAGGAGCCATGAAAGTCTTCCTGGAATTATTGCACTCATATATGAGTAATAATCAGCCAATCATGATGTTCGGAATCAACAAGCTGAGTTTCTGGAGATGAGGGGCCATCCAGTCCCACCAGATCCTCAACAGAGCACAAAGGAACCTCTCCTGGGAGAGAAATGTGCACCTATCTGCCTCTTTACCAGCACCCAAGGCCATGGTATGCAACTGGTTTCAGGGTACCAGGAGAAACACCACAAGCCACTAGAGACCCATATTTTGAAACGGTATACTGAACCATAGTCCCAAAACCTATATGATTTCCCATGATTGGTAGTAACCAAGGGTACAGGTGAATGGGCACATGGTCCCAAGGCTGCTGGCAAACCACTGGCTAAGCAAAGAGCAGTGTGAATGCAAGCAAGCAGGTCAACCCAGCACTGGCTCATACCAAGAGGAGACATATCATGAATGAATCTGCTGACTGAGTGGTCCATTCAACAGACTGTGGCCAAGCTGAGCAGGCTGAAAGTGCTAGCCCAACCAGTTGTGTTTCTGACAAAACATGCTTGGAAAAGTGAGGAGTAATCCTTGTGTCCGAAATGGCCACGACAGAGTACTATGCACACTAAGTGAAACCCATGCAAGCCTGGCCAGTAGCTACTCTGTCATCCACAGGTATCCAAGAGCCACTACCCATCAGAGACTGGGATTAATGCTTACTCGAAGACCAAGAGGCCCACCCAGTGGGGCCACGTGCCCATTCTCCTGTACCCTTGGACTGCCCCGCCATCTTCCTCCTGCAGGGGGAGGGAGAAGAGGAGGAAGAGGAAGATGAGAAGGAGCAACGAGTGGAACAACAATACCTGGGCATCTTCCCCTTTCTAGTTAAGATCTCACTGTCCTCAAATGCAGGACGAAATGTCAAGGGAGGACACATCATCGAAGCTACAGTTGATAGGGGACCATATCCAACTGGAAGGTCAATTTCCTTAGCAGTGGCAGCAACAGCAACAGCAGTAGGAAAAGAAGCAGCCAGAGTTACAGCGGCAGGAAATTTTTACTTCTTAGCTGAGGCCAAGTGGTTAAACAACACGGAGAAAGACGGACTTACAAAGATGTTCAAAGAATATCACATCTTCCATAGGTAATCAACTGAAGATGACTGCATACCTGAGGTCCTACTAAATGAGTCCTCAGCTCGGTATTCTAACTCGTCATAAGGAAAGAGTATGGTAGGTACCTCTCCTTCATAGTGTAATGCCCCTGGACCAACCAACTTACAGAGGGAGAGGCAAGAGCAAGCCTTGTCCCTACAGGATTCACAATATTTGTGTGGGTCAGTTTCAAAAGCCAGCCGGAAATGCCTACACAAATGCTCCACCCCTCATAGTATTTTTTGTACTTGATTTTCTTCATAAATAACTAAACAAAAATACACATAAACCAGCAATTATTCAAGAAAACAAAATATTCAAGTTCAACAGCAGCCGAGACATCTACACGAGGCGATGTCCGAAGAAAGTGCTTATCAACGTCGTGTAAATGAAGAATATTCCCCCTCTCACGGTCCTACATCCTTCCGTAACCAGTAGTCAACTACTTTGTTACCAAATTCAATGGCTTCTTCCAATTCGCGCTGTTGGGCACACCTGGATAGAAGGCGTTTTGCATTTCCGTAGGACTAAACTGTACATAAGAGTAAATGGCAGGCAGAACGAATATTTGTTTTCGTAGAAAAGTACTCCCTTTCACCTGCGCCATTAAAATATCACTTAGATAATAAAATGAAGAGGGAGAAAGCAGAGGAAAACAAGTGATGAAATCAGAACACATGCAATGTAAGAAAAACTTGAGCAATTAAGTTAATGCATGAATGGCATTAGGTAATTCGTCGCTTTCTCACCGGAATCAAAACCACATATAATGGTCTCTCCTTTCTCTTTCGTACTTTCCATTCTAAACGATGTTACTTAAAGCCGTAACAGACACAAGCCCCTAGCACTGATATCGAAAACGTATAAGTCGAACTGCGAGCAATAATTGCAGTATCGGAAGTAAAAGTCTTTGAAATTACAATAAAGAATACCGATTGCTCGAACTGCAATTTTTATACGGGCATGAATATTAATAAAAAACATTCATACCATAAAGGTAACAGCTGTCAGTGCCTTCAGAAATTTAAGCACACCGATGTATACTGATAGCTGGATAACATGAAATTTGTTTTTCATATCTGTGCGAACCTAACCATTTTAATTTTGGAATCAGGGCAACATATTTCTCAGTTACGACCTTTGACAAATAAAATGTCTCTCTCTTACACCTTGTTCTATTTGTAAATCACTGGTAGGGGCAGACTTGAAATAAGACGACACTTACTGCACTCTTGTTGCTTATGATCCGTGCAAGAATGACTTTGGACCTTACGCAAGGCATACGACTGTAAATCTTTTAGGACAAGAAGTCCGAATGCAGTTACCTGCTGGCAAACCTTAGGTTCTTAAAACCATCTGACTTAAACAAAATAATGAATCTAACCTCAATGGGATCAACATGACCATTCAGTATTGTAATGAAAAATTAAGAAATGACAGGGGAGAAGACAGGTGGTAGCCTACTCATAAACCAAAGTTCACTGCATGAATTCTATGCTTTAATCGGCATAGGAAATATGCTTCAGATTGAAGATTTTATTTTTTTCGAACTTGTCTCAATAATTTCGAACCCAAAACCAACATAGCTTGTTCAACGCACCACAGCAGCATTATAACTGCGGTGAAAAGGGGAGCATTTTGTGTTGTGTTCTTCAGCTAACTTTCGTGGCCATTACCAAACAATAACGTTAATGTTTCTTAATCGAATGTATCGAAATCATGTAGTCACGATCAGCTGATTGATGGGACGGCGACAAAACAAAAGTAAAAAAATAAAAAAATAAATAAACGCTATAAGCATCAGATTGTGGATGCTCATGTACAGTACA
>NC_089745.1:26238460-26240960 GCF_040412425.1 Macrobrachium rosenbergii | reverse complement strand
TTCCGATCTCAGTGTACTGGGTTTTTTATGTTCCTCAAATATGGATGCTCACGTGGTGCACTACAGGCATTACTAAAGGTTCTTTGCAACGTTCCTTCGGCCCCTAGCTGCAACCCCTTTCATTCCTTTTACTGTACCTCCATTCATAAAATCTTTCTTCCATCTTGCTATCCACTATCTCCTAACAGTTGTTTCATCGCGCATCTGCGAGGTTTTCCTCCTGTTACACCTTTTTACCCTAAATATCCCTTCCTGCGCTGAATGACCTCAAAGGTCCCAGTGCTTAGCCTAAACTATATTCCATCCATCCCATGTAGTTCAGTGAACTCCATCCAAAATAGTGTTTCCGCCTGCGAGAGCTTTCCACAAACAACGTTACCGCGGTCACGATTATGGTACAACTGAGTATGAAGAAGTGGTGGAGCCAGGTGGACTACTGGACTGGTGGTACCGGGCTGCCAGATTTCCATACTAGGGGTGCCCCTACACGATACATACTATTGATGTCAATAAGATAATCTCAAAACTTATTGAGTCAATCTTTTGCCCTCAAACCATTCAATTTTAAGGTCAATATCTAGTTTTCTACTAGACTTTATAGAAGCAACACGTCTGCATTAGGTATTGCTTCTATTTCAGTAGCCTTGTTTTGCTTAAAGAAGAAAAACCAAAGAAAGCGTCGTTGGATGAATAACTGATACAAGAGAAATGAGTATACTCACGAAAATCTGGTAGCAGACTTAGGATTTAGTTTTTCATTTTTTATATTCTTTAATTTATATACATATATATATATATATATATATATATATATATATATATATATATATAAAATATATATATATATATATATTTATATATATACATATATATATGTGTGTGTGTGTGTAACTGAATCACGAACGTATGAAACGTGATGAATATATAAATAAAAGCAAAATCCATGAAGGAAAGAGAAACAATGGGGTGCTGCAAGGCCTTTCGACTTATAGTCCTTTACTCAGCAGACTGTCGAAAGGCCTTCTTGAAGCACTTCATTGTGTCTCTTTCCTTCATTATTTTGTTTTGTCTTATATATATATATATATATATATATATATATATATATATATATATATATATATATACATACATACATATATATAAATGGATATATAGATCTATTTATAATCACTTTTGTTATGTTTTATTGTATTTTTCATGTTTTCATCCCATCAAAACAGTTTAGTTATATAATTGCTATTTAATCATGATGAATTATGCAGTCAGAATCCTTGCTATATAATCATTCATTATGATGTCAGAATCTTTGATATATAATTATGAATTATGAAGCCAGAATCCTTGCTATATAATCAAGAATGATGAAGTCAGAATCCTTGCTATATAATCATGAATTATGAAGTCAGAATTCTTGCTATATAATCATGAATTATGAAGTAAGAATCCTTGCAATACTGTATAATCATGAATTATGAAGACAGAATACTTGCTATATAATCATGAATTATGAAGTGAGAATCCTTCTATATAATCATTAATTATGAAGTTAGATTCCTTGCTATATAATAATTAATTATGAAGGCACAATCTTTGTTATATAATCATGATAATAGTGAAGTCAGAATCCTTGCCATATAATCACGAATTATGAAGTCAGAATCCTCATCATCATCTATGGCATTATCGACTCTGCAGGAGCTTCCTGGTCTCGGAGAAATAACATTTCTTGAAAGTAATATAACGCTGGTTCATAGACGTCATCAGAGCCTGCGCCAGACTTCTTCGAATCCCTTATCTTCAGTTCTTTCCAAAAGTTTGTTTTCAGCGAATTAAGCTTCTTTACATCTTGTAGGGTAGCATCTGGGTATGTCTCTCTGTATTTCCCCAGCAATATTGCGTAGTCCTCCCATTTTTTATTTCTGTTGCTATACTCCTCTGCTTTCACCTTCCTGAGGGATGGCATCCCCCTGTATAAGCGAATCCATTCTCTTATAAAATCCCTCACTGCTTCCGTGAAACTTTGGATAGCTCCGGACATGTCGTTGCAGTGGTATTATTGTTAATACCACCCTCAAACGAGAGATTTGTTATTGCCAACTTAAGTTTGTTTCCTTAATATTGAACCCTTCAACCATCACCCCGCCCTAGACGTTCAATGGTTCTGACAATGACGGAATATTTTTCAATTGTATTTAGCCTACCGTGTAGGCGCACCCTAAGGAACTCCACGCACGGTCTCAGACAGTTGCCAGTTATGCAATATATTCGACTTAATCAAAGTTGGAACTCTGGAGGGATGTTCATCAAGTTAGGTTATTTATCTCGATCTTTTAAGTGCTCAAAACTTAGTGGCATGAATTCCCAGCTAGTAGCTTTTTATTTTTTTACTGATAAATAAGGACAGACACTGACCCTTTCTGTTTTTACACGCTTTTATTTAACTTGAATTCATTCTGTCTGTCTGTCTGTCTGGGTCAAATCTTGTAACTCAACTTTC
>NC_089745.1:26215960-26230960 GCF_040412425.1 Macrobrachium rosenbergii | reverse complement strand
CATCATGGTATAAACTAGAAAATTTGAAAAATGTTGGTACGATGAGATTCGAGGTCATTCAAAGAGCAAAAAATACCTTCAAAGAATCGGAAGCAAACGCTGGGATGCTTGAAAGGATTGATGAGATAATTCACCTTTATTGCAGTGAAGTATATATTTAGAGCCCCAAGGACAGAAAAGGGAAATGAAATAATTGTATGGTGGGAAAATTAATGACTGGTGATTATCGTGTAGATGTAACAAAGAGGTGATAAGGTTAACACAGGGGAAAATATGGACAAAGGATTTTTGCTTGGATACTTACATGGAAAGAATAGTGGAAAAAGGCCAGTTAAAGGTGGTTTAATGCCGGAGGTTTGAAAGGATGGCAGATGGGGTCCGTAGAGGCTTTGGAACGGAAGGCTCTTCATATCAAGGAAGCAATCAGAATGTCTGCAAGAATGTGCTGTGTGGTGCAAGGTCTGCAAGGACGCGGAATCAACACCTTGCTAATGAACTTTGTTTGCGCACAGAACGCGGCTGAAGTTACGGACATTTTCGGAATTGACGTTTATCCTTGGCGTAGCAGTGATTGTATGTATATGTATGTATGCATATATGTACATATTATATATAAATATATATATAAAGTAAAACGCAAAAAGCAAGAAAATTAAATTTAATAAGCTTTCGAACGGATATCAACAATGGAATTACCATCACAGTATTAACTGGTAGAAAAAAACACTCAGTTTGGTTTGTTTATTTCTTTTAACACCTTATCTATATTTGTTACATTGTTTTTGACAATATTATTAAAAAGTACTTAATTTTACAATGCCTATGATAAATGTTAAAATTCTTAGAGTTTTGAATCAAAATGGCTTCTACAAGTTGTCAACGAGTATCTATCATTGTTACCAATCTGTCAATATCATAAAAAAGCTATTGGATTATTTTCTTGTGACATATGTTTAAAAACTGCGCTGTTTTCATCTTCCCTTCTGATGGCATCTCTGGGTTCCCGTTTTCTCCTTTCAAAAAATACAGATTCGGTAGCTTAAAACAGAGATGTTTTTAAACATATGTCACAGGAAAATAAATCAACAGATTTTTAAGATACTGACAGACTGGTGGCAATGACAGATAAACAGAGATAAAAACTGTAGAAACTGTTTAAAACTATAAGAATTTTAACATTCATTAGAGGAATTTTAAATTAACTGCTTTTTTGAGTAACATTGTCAAAACAATGTAACAACTATAGATTTTTTTACTTGTTAAGACTGTAGTGACATTCCCTGGTTTTATCTATCGTTATACAAACCTTTTTTTTTACCTCCCTTAAAATTCTGATCAGTTGTATTCTGAAGAGGAGGGGAGGTTGGCCCTTCGAAAGCTTAATAAATTTAATTTTCGCACTTTGTAAGTTTTACTTGGTATGATATATACGGAAAGTTTGAAAATATATATATTATATATATATATATATATATATATATATATATATATATATATATATATATATATATATATATATATATATATATATATATATATATATATTTCTCCCAGTTTCTTCCTCTCAAAATGGATCTGCAATTTGACACTTGAAACCCGGACACGCTCTCTTATATTGGCGGAAAAGTGAAGCTGTTCAGAGTAACAAGTGAACTGATCAGCTCCATCCCTCTCCCCACATCCCTGACTACTCAGACATCCTGGACGCAATCTAACTTGCCTGAGGCAGCGTTAGGGATAAACGATTGTCTTTAAAATTCAACTCACCGACAAACGAACTCTTAAAATACTTATGCTTATAGAGCACTAGCTGACCAACCCGACGCTGCCTAGGAAAACTCTGAATGGCAATGGATACTCTGTCTCTCTCTCTCTCTCTCTCTCTCTCTCTCTCTCTCCCCTTTCCTGTTAAGATAGTTGCTTCAATTACATTGCCCAGTATTTTTAACATTTTATATTTCACCCCTTCCTATCAGAGCTGAACTTGGGCTTGAAGGGCATTGAGAGTATCACTATTCATCTCAGGGACCTCGAAAACTATGGATTAGACACTAATATATGTCATTTTTGACATTTTATTTTTCACCCCTCCTAACACCCTTTCCTATCGGGGCTGAACTTGGACTTAAGGGCATCAGAAGTGTCACTATTCATCTCAGCAACCTCGAAAACTATGGATTAGACACTAATATCCGTCATTTTTGACATTTTATTTTTCACCCCTTCTCAACCCCCTTCCTACTGGGTGCTGAACTTGGACTTAAAAGGCATTGGGAGTGTCACTAGTCATCTCAGCAACCTCAAAAACTATGCATTAGACACTAATATCTCTCATTTTTGACATTTTTTTATTCAATGCATCTCACCTCCTTTCCTATCAGGGCTGAACTTAGACTTATAGGGCATTGGGAGTGTCACTATTCTTATCAGCAATCTCGAAAACTATGGATTAGACACTAACATCTGCTGTTGTTAGTTATTTTTACATGTCACCTCCCGCACCCCGAGATGTCTTACCCCCACAGTATTCTTTTCCAGATAATAAGTCATATGTATACCGATATGAGGTATGATAAACCTGCAGAGTTTATCTAGTTACTAAGTCCAGGGGCAGAACCTGCCCCGTTTTCAGGGAAGCCCTTTCCACCCCCACCCCCTTTGGTGCCCATGGTGCTAGTAATGTCTTACCCCCACAGTATTCTTTTTGCGATAGTAAGTCATCGTATAGCAAGTTTGGTTGAAATTGCTCAATGCATTTCAGAGTTATGCTGGAACACATGTACACACACACACACACACACACACATACATCCATTTTTATAGATATAGATTTTCTGCTCAGAATGACTTTTTCTTTTATTACCCATACCATTTGCATAAACTCATGTTACACCCTATATATATATACAGTATATATATATATATATATATATATATATATATATATATATATATATATATATATATATATATATATATATATTTATATATATATATATATATATATATATAATATATATATATATATATATATATATATATATATATATTAATAGGACCTCATTTAAATAGTATGTTATATAGTGGAGATATTTAATCAGAAAAAGTTACAAGTCTTCCAGGACTAACTGTCCTCATTATCTGATGGTCGATTATCAAATTTTACAGCTACCAGACGCTGAGGACAGTTAGTCCTGGATAGATTGTAACTTTTCTGAACAAATATCTTCGCTAGATACCATCCTTTTTAAATGAGATTCTATTATTAATTGTATTATTGCACAGAACAATTATGCAAGTGATAAATTTAATGTATACAGATACACATATACACACTATATGTATGTATGTATGTATGTATGTTGATGGCGTCTTGTCAACTGAATTTGCTGTAACCGGTAAGGTGCTAAAAAGGAAGCTTATATCGACTTTATAACAGCTAAATTGGGTGTATGCACAGAATGGAATAACGATACATAGTTGACAGATTTAGAAAATGCAGATAATGCTGTTTTAATCAGCAAACAACCACATACTTAAAGCTTGCTGAACAGAACCATCACATATTGGGAGGGATGGGACTTGCTATAAATCTAAGGAAAACAGAAATAATAAGGACACAATACGGAAAGAAGGATGGAATAACGGAAGATGGAGCAAGGATCAGTGACGTTGAATCTTTAAAATATTTAGAAACAAAGATATAAAAAAAAAATAAATAAAAACAAGGGGCAGGTGAAATAAGGTTTGGAAATCTAATAAAATGAAATTGCACACGAAAGCAAGATTACAGATCAGTCTAGTATCATCTGTCTGCTAATACGGACGGGATATAGAGTGAGAAATAATACCGAAAGGGGAATGACAAAAGTTCTGGGCACCAGCAGTGTTGGGAGATCCAGCCCTCCTGGGATGAGGACTATACAAGGGGAGGCTGGGGAAAAGCCAAGACCTGTGGGACTGAAAGCACATGCTAGACAATGAGAAGTCTTTACGTTGCAAGGCGTTGGAGGGGAGGACGGAGATAAAATATATACAAATATATGTATATGCGCGTATATAGGAGTGTGTGTATATACATACATACATACATATTCATATATGCATATATATAAATATATATGTATAAATGTATATACAGTATATATATGTATAAATACATATATATTATATTTATATATATATATATATATATATATATATTATATATATATATATATATATATTTATAAGTATATATGTATACAGTATATATATATATATATATATATATATATATATATATATATATATATAGAGAGAGAGAGAGAGAGAGAGAGAGAGAGAGAGAGAGAGAGAGAGAGAGAGAGAGAGAGAGAGAGAGAGAGTTTTATGATACTTAAAACTTAACTCGCGTCTCTCAACAGGAAAAGCACCCATCAGCAATACTGGTCATTTTGTTATCTACACGAATGTCTTTAAATTGTTCTTGCACATACTTAAGGTGAGTCCTCCACAACATGCGAATGAAATGGCTTCAGACCAGAAACAGGCTCTTGTGTTAGACGATTCTTATTATGGCCGCCTCTTGCCCTACGTTTTTCGGTGTTGAAATGACGGCATAAATAATTCTAGTATGTAGTGTCTATTCTTTCTATTCATTTTCAATTATTCATCCTTCATCATAAAGCTTTTCTATCCCTCTCTTGAAATTTCTCGCATTTTAAAAAAATAATGTTAAGCATTACCAATAGTGAAACACACAACCTAGGAAACCCTTACTCATTTAACGAGCTCTAGTTGAGGTCATGGAATACACAAGTCATTACCAGGGAAATGCTTCAAAAATAAAAATCTCAATAATTACTTGATTGTTGTTAACACAATTTTATGAAATGTTATTGTTAATGGAAAACTGCTGTCACTATTGAAATCTAATTATATACAAAAAGCACCGTGAGACAATTTGATGATTAAAGAATACTAAGTAATAAATACCTCCATTATGTGCATGCCTAGTAGAAAAAAACAAACGAATATACGCAGAAAAAAGAGCTCTCTCTCTCTCTCTCTCTCTCTCTCTCTCTCTCTCTTTGTAAAGAAAAAACATTTGGTTTCCCTCGGGCGTTGAAAATAATCTTACGCTAAGCTGGACCTGAAAGCGTATTGCTATTACCACGAGAAGAGCAAGAACTTAGGGAAAAAGGCATCACCAATTTCAAAAACATCAAAGAGAGGAAAACTGAGGCCAATAACAGCAGAATGGGAAAGCGGATGACAAACATACGTGGTACGTACCATCATTAAGGGGGAAAAGGCGGAGCAACCTGGCAGCAGTACACTGAAATTTTATGACAAACGAAAATTACATAGCCGTTAATATGACTAAAAACCAAAATACAATGGCAATTAAATTCTATATTGTATAATTATACGTTCATACAAAAGGGTCTGTATAATTCATTTAAAATGAGTAATTGTGCGCATTTTATAACTAAATTCTGATAAAATTTTGCAGGTTATTGAATGGATTCACTCAGCTCTCGCTGAAGATAAAAAACATTCTATTAAACAAGAATATATGCCAATGTATACATCGGAGTATATTTCAGTATATTGATATTTACATACAAAAAGAGCATGTGCTAAGGAGACATGGTCATGCTTATATAAAATAAAACGAAAGCTGCAACGCTCTCATCTGACGCTATTTCCCATTACACATCTTAGGTTTGCAGACTGAATGCATATACATTTCCCATTTTTAAAAGACTGGTTATTAAGAAACTTTAAAGGGCCTTCTCTCTGACAATATAGCATGTATAAATGAGATTTTCCTTATTAAGTAATTAAAATTTTACTGTAATTGCGGAACGTAAGAAAAAATATATATTTTTTTTATTTTACAAGTTTATACACTGATATATTTTGAGATTTTTTTCCTTACTAATCAGAATTTTACTGCAAATGTGGAGAGTAGGAAAAAATAAAACCTTTTACTTTTACAAGTTCGTACATAAATATAAAAAGGGTTAATAGCGAGAGACAGACAGGATGGGGTTCTTATGCATGAATATTGAAGACATCTACAGGCGTTATGTGGGTGTGACTTCCGCCATCAAAAATTTATATATATATATATATATATATATATATATATATATATATATATATATATATATATATATATATATATATATATATATATATATATATATATATATATATATATATTCACCTCCATAAGAGATTTATCAATGGCATGACTGCTGCGGGGTGAAGGTGCAACGATTAATGGTGTTTGCAAAGATGGTTTTTCTTAATGACCATGTTCAGCAGTGTGCCACAGGTATGAGATTTTAGAAAGTTCTAAATCAGCATCATTGGAGTCAGACCCTTGGGGACTGACCTCAATGTAGGCCTAGTGAAGACGCTAGTCAAGGCAATACGGGGTTTCCAATTCAACTATGGCAAATGAGATTATTATGGTTACCTGGCACAGATCGTCCATACTTTGCTTCCACGCCTGTTGGACAGAGCATAGAATGTGATGGCATCTCTACAAAGTCATGGTAGTTTTAAGGGCGTCTATTACCTCCGCAAGGCCACGGCGTCTTGAGACAATGAGGTGGATAGTTTTCTTTTTTTTCTAGCTGAGGAACAACGGCAGGATTGGGGTAACTGACCCCCAGAGAATGAGGTGTCTCGTGGACACGTGCGTTTGTCAAAACAGACATGCAAATTGATGGGTTATGTAAAAATGATATACGGGCGGAGAATAAGCACACTAGCAATAAAGGTGGAGACAGAAACATAAGAAAGGAAAACTGACAGCAAACTGGGACGAGAGATCGATGGTTTGCCTCATCCTCCAGTAAAGTTTTCTTAGTACAGTTTCCATGGCAGTTGTACAACGAAACAGTTGTTATGAGGCCATGCTTTCCCGTGCAAACACTGTGTTTAAGCATCCTAGGCAAATAATAGTTGACTGGAACTTTACTTTTTTTAGTAAGTCATATGAAGCAAGATGAATTTTCTGCTCATAACGGATACCTTATACAAATATTCACATGACATTTCTACCAGCAGGTATGGCAAATTCATCCAAGGATAATCAAATTTGAAAGGACACATCAAACAAGGATAAATAGTTACCTTTTATCGATTACGAAAAACAATAAAATAGGACTTTTGATAAAATCATGCAAAGGTTTTGTAAAAAAAAAAAAAAATATATGAATTTAAAAAGGGATAATTAGCCATTTCAAGGACAATTTGCATGGCATAGTATCAAACACCAACAAACTCAAAGTCCCGCACATGCAGACATACTAGAGAGAGAGAGAGAGAGAGAGAGAGAGAGAGAGAGAGAGAGAAGGGGTGGGGGGTGAAGAGGGAAATACAACTTTCTTGCATAATCATTTTCCAGTAACCAAACCCATTTTACAGTATTCAGGCGTATCAGCAGGAGTTTGATTAAACTCGGTACTCTACTTTTTCCTGACTCCTTCCAAACAGCGGCAGCATACATCCTTCTCTCAGCTTCGTCAGGAGTATAGACGCTCGGCAGGATCGCATATCAAAAGTTTTACCGCTCCTGTAGGGCTCTTCATCAAGGGCGCCGGGGTGCTGAGAAGTGCAATTTCCTACGGTTCTCGGCAATGGTGAGACCCGAACAGTAGATTTATAGGGATCGATCACCAACCGATTTCTCATCTTTAAACTTCACCTTCGTAGATTTCAATCGCTCTGTTATCCAGTAACTGTTACGGCGTTCCAAACTGCTGCTCAAGTGAACGTCAGCAATTGGTTACACGCATCCAAGGCAGATCAAAGGGTGGTCAGGGTATATTTTCCTCGGACGGTATAAGCACCTATGAAAGGAGAGAATGGGGGATGTGGGGATGTATTCCTGCTTTTACCACTGATATGGTGAGCATGAGGAGAGTGTAGCTTTCCAAGGGCGTCTTGTAAGGACCAAGACGATGCAGAAGCAAAGAGGCATATAAAAAATCCACCTGTCTAGGAGGACTGAGGCATGGAGTTCCGACATACAAGCAAATCTGGAACTCGAGGTTCTCTATCTGCATTTAGGTGGAATTCATCTCAACTATATAAAGAGCAAAGGCTTTGCCACGGGTGGCAGCTGGTGATGATTAACGGCATGCAACAAATACTTTCAAAACACGAATGAATTTCTAACAAACAAAATTTCATAACAAGCACAAGTTCTTTAGTGACAAGCAATGCATACACACAGTTTCATATTCAGTAACAGTCAGCAATTACTCCATGGGTAGCACCTAACTAAATCATCATCAATTATCCAAGGTTGACGAATAGCCGTATCACATACAGTAATTAGGATTTCTTTTGAGTGAGGACAAGTTACTTAAATTGTTTCATAAGCTATGTGGACTTTGGAGAGTGATATCAATGTTGATGTTTTCCTAGTAAGTATCCAACAAGGTTCAAGACTTTCAATGGGTTGGGGCTCCTTGAGGAGCCACTAAAACATCCTTGGATTTCTGAGATTCGATTGCGTATTTTTGACGACGCCAAACAGCAACAAAAACTCAACACTATATCTTACCTTAATTGGTGAGAGGGGAGCAGGGTCCCTGGTTCTCATAACCTTTAAAAGGAAGGGAAACCACTTCTGAGTTTCCAAAATTTCTAATTTCTTGAATCAGTTCCGGGAATTTTAAAATGTGAGTACCGGCTGTCGGTAACAGCAACAGTGGTTTGAATGCTTAACAAGTGAAACTGTGAGCAAAATGGTGACATGGTACTGTTATCAAAGGGATTTATTTAAGCACTATGGCTTCGGCAAATGACACTATGTACACATAGACAAGAATGCGTGGTTTCATTTCCATGAACACTGAAAGATGATCAATAAGGGATTTGGTTGGAAGTGATGGCATGAGCAGTGCTATTTAAAAAGTAATATCATCCAATTCTTCGCACCAATAGACAACTATGCTGTAGTAATGGGTAATGCTTATCATACCGAAACCATCAATAGCATCAGACCATCTGGTCCAATCTGCTAGCAAGATTTCTTTTATTTCTTAACATCAGTGAAAGGTTATATAATCTTGAAATATGAACAAAGTATCTACATGCTCGGTGACCAAAGCATTTATCAAATGTACTTTGTCTCCGGAATGGCCACAGCCTTACCATATCAAATGTGGGAGTTTCTTCCTCACCAGGAAAAAGTGGCCAATTTCATTTTCACAAGCTTTGTTGAACACGAACCCAATCCTACAACAATGCATGGGTGGACCACTGTGCATTAAGGCCTGCTGTCCAGGAGTATGCGTGTACTCACATATATCCTTTTGCTGCTTAACATGTCAGTTGGGTAAAGTTATGAAGAATTTCTCATCCCCCTTGCAAAAGTTGGAAACGATGTGCAACACAGGAGGATTTTGGACGTACAATTACTGTCTTGGACTAGGAGGAAGAGATCTCATAGGTTTTGCTGGTGCTGTAGCACGAGGCCATACTGTGAGGCTATTAATAATAGTGGCATTGATAGTGCCTTTAAGTAGACGAATGTATGGTGCTATGCAACACAATAATGGCATGGGGTTTGCCCTCTTGCCCTGCTGTTGCGTTGTGAGCATGGCATTTTAAGGAAATGTCACTGCTGGTGGAATTAAAATCTGTCTTCATCGATGTAGCAGACTATCAGTAATTTTAAGGCTGTCACAGATTGCGTCTGCGATAACTAGCACTGTGGCCTGAAATATGGACCACAGCAGTCTATTCCCCTACCTTCCCTATAAACGTGGAAAAGACGATCTTTGGAAAATTGACCACAAAACTTCCTGTGTTGCTGATGGTATCACTCGCAGAATCTGTGGTTTTCGCCTCTATCTGAATAAGATACATCAACTAGCAAGAAGACTTTCTTATTCTTGAAAAGCCGTCTCCAATGCCTCCTCCTCTAATCTGTACCTAATTTAAATGATTCAAGAAACTCTCTAACAGCCTAAGGTGTGGTTCGACCATAGGTTGAGGAAGTTGTTCTTATATCTTAATGCTCTGCAATACTACTTCAGCTGGCTATTCGCGCTATTCGACATTGTGTTTCTACTATTAGAGAGTGACCCTCTAAGAGGACGCGCAACTGGTGCGCTATTTAGGTCATGTGAGGCCATGATCTCGGGTCTCCTTATGGGTAATACAAGTGGCACTTTCTTAGACTGTTTTCTTGGCATATAAACTTTTGGTGACATGAGCATCATTCAGTTGCAATGTACGCATACTTATACTGTACGTGACATTCATTTTAATCAATAATGAAATCTCGAATTATGAGAGTAGCACTCCAATAGGAAAATGAACAATGAAACATCAGTATCAACAGGAATGGAATCCAAAAATACAAAGATAACCCTGTCTATGGAAAAAATCAATATCTTGTCAGAACAACTGCTTGTTCAGCGAGATGGAGGAAGAGAGCGGGAAAGAGAGACATGGCTGGACTCTCAGGCAGACAGCTGATCGCTGAGAGAGAGAGAGAGAGAGAGAGAGAGAGAGAGAGAGAGAGAGAGAGAGAGAGAGAGAGAAAATCATATATTTCTATATTCAAATATATACGCAACAAAATAGTGGAAAACCACACTGGTACATGAATGTGTTCTTTACAAGGTTCCCAGAAAGAGTTATAACGAAAAAGCAAAAGCATCAATTTTTGGAGGGAAAAAAAAAAAAAACTATACAGAAACAAAAAAAAAGGGTAGCCAACTCTATCTTCTGTTCAGACAGCCTTGATAGAGTTACCAAGTAAAAAGACAACTAATGTGTGACGTTTTTTCGTAATAAAGAATTTTCACGGAGAAGTTTACTGCAGGAATTCTTACATACCGGCAACAGCGCAAGAACATTTCCCCCAAGAAAAGATACGTACTAAAAGGGAAAAAGGTAACGCAAAAATCTCAATGCAACTCTGAGAGCCCGAGGAAGACTTATCAGGAAAGATTCAAGGACATACTAAAGAAAACGTTCATAACATTGCGTTGGGGAAAATCATTCAAAATATACCCGCAAGGAAAAGGGAAAAGAAGAGTGGACAGAGCCCGCCAAATTATGTACTTAATTTGTTTTCTAGAGTGACTATTAGAGTACGAAAGTCAGATGCTTTTCCCGCTCATTCATTAACTTAAAGAGGTTCTTCCCTTTCCCCGAAAAAAAGTGGTAAATATTCATTCGTACACAAAGTTACATTTCGTCTCACCAAGGATTGAGTTTCAGTACTCATTAGACTTAATTCCAATTTTCAATTCAAGGAGTTCATCTTTATTATGCAAGCTATGCCAACTTAAACAATAACCTACCATGTCTGGTTTCAAGATTCAAAAATACGAAGTTCAAATTTACTTTAAGTATTCTGGCGTTCTGGAAAATCACAATGATTATTATGAACCACATCTCGGTTCATCAGGTTCTATCATCAATTACAGAGAAACTGACTGGAAAGACTGGCAGAAGCAGAGACAAAGGGGAAAGGGGAACAAAAAACGAATAAAAATAACCTTAATACTAGTTTATTACAATAAGTTATATACATATCTACAAGTGAGTAAAGTCTGACATAAATCAATAAGTATAAAACATCACATAATCAAAGTCATTCATAAATAAAGATGTAGCAAAATTAGTTAATTTAAAAAAAGCATTACGTTACTTTAAAATAAAGCATTACCAAACAAGCGAAAAGTAACATACCATAAAACAATACAGATAGCATAATAACAAGTAGCATCAATTAACAATGGTATAACCAAAAATACCTAAATATCTGAAAAATAATTAAAGCAGCACAAACAATAACCCAAATTATAAACACCAATTACACTCATAAAACATATCTGTAATGATAATTCACAATCCTCATAAAACATAAAACCAATCATCATAAAACATATCTACCAAAACTAATCAGAGATGTTAAGACTACCAACAAGTGGTCACAGAGGATGACCATCATAGGTCATCGAAAATGACCATCAAACTACTGCCGTGAAGTGGTCAAAACCGCCCCATGACGGCAAACAGGAACATCTCCACAAACCACAGACGTTCGCAGCAGAGTCGATGCGATAGCCAAACTGCTGTCCCAGAGGAATGCCTCCTCTTCACTGACGACTGGGGTCAGTCATCAACTCATCCTCAAACTCAAACGAAGTTCACATCCTTAAGTACTGTAGGGACCAACAGGTAACAACTATCTGCTGTTAAACACGTCCATGCTACTATGCTGTCTGGACCCTGACTCGACGAATACCCAAACTTGACTGACGTTCTGCCGACGAAAGCAACAGACGTAAACTCCAAACACAAGCATCACCGGGAGAAGGAGTGCACTCTCAACAAGGGAACAACCGTTCCAAAGACAAAACAGGCACTAAGCCTCACATTATATAACTGAGTTATCAGACACACAAAACTAATGTAAAGTCGAGCCTATTATTTGCCGTATCCGGAATATTTACCGTCAACAATTCACCGTCAAGCAATTCATTGCTAATATTTTTTCTTAGCTATTCATGCAAGTAATCTAACAGCCTTTTAATCTGATTGTAGTGATTTTAGTGTCAAACAACTCACCTCAAACAGTTAATACTTTGGCTTAGGAAAATTAGCTACGGAGATCAGCCACGGAGCTTCTTTGGAAATACCCTCTCAGTTTAATCAGACAGAGGAAGTGTATAGTCTTTCACCCTGATATTAGTACAAATATTTAATAAACACTGTGGAAATGGATCTTCAGTTCATTCGGGCAGAGAAAGGAAAGAAAAATTGGGTATTGATAATTCTATTTATTACAAAGGAGGACAAAATGAAAAGAAAGCAAACTGGAAAAGTGAAAAATGCCAAAAAAGGATATGTCGAACCCGAGGGACTGCAGTTGGTGACAAAAGTGTTGTTAAGACTACGAATAGTCATAATCACGTTGCGGATGCTCCCAGTGTCGAAGCAGCAAGAGTTTTAAAACAAAAATTCGAGAAAAAGCAAATTCAACCGATTCGTTTCATTCAGTATTGTCAGTTGGATGGATGTATGATGTATGATATTTAGGGCAAAAGCCCAGGCACTGGGGCCAACAAGGCCATTTAGCAGTTGCCTTTCCCAGATGCAGCCAAACCTCAGCCGACGAGCTTTCGAATCCAGATACTTTGAAAAGAACAATGTGAACCATCAGAAACCAGACAAATTCTGGGTCAGCTATTCCACTTAATCCTGCAAATATGTTTTTTTTAAGATGATTAGGTTAAATTTTAGCACATTTTCATTTTCTGAAACGCTCTGTTTTACCCTTTTCGCTTCAGTATATTTGTATCCATAAAATAAATTAAATATTTCTTGATTTTGCTGCTTTGTTTCAGTATATTTGTATCTCTTAAAAGATAACCTAAAATAAGTGTACACACACATTCACACACACTTTGGCAATGATTTGTTTGATGGTGAATATGTTCAGCGGTGCATTGTTCAAGGTGAACTTTCCTAAACTCATTCATTACAAATTATAAAAGAAGAGAAACTGTCCACTAACTCTTAACGCCAGTTCTGAAACAACGTCGACTGAGCACCTCCAAAAGGAGAACAACTGCAACTGGAACAAATTTCAAACTGGAACAACTTTGAACTGAAACAAATATCAAATTGGAACAAGTTTCTCTGGCCGTGAGCCGAACAGAGCTAAAACCCAAATGCAGCGAAGCAAGCTTGTACTGCTCATCCAGATACGCGGAGAATAAATTGCATTTGATCCCAGACAAGGCGGGGGTAACTTCTGTTAGTTTGCAAATATTTCTTTGTCTGTAAAAGGGGAGGAATAATAATCAGTGGTGCAGATGCTATCGTCTTTCACCCAAGGAGGGAGAAAACCGTCAAAGATATTTAACCCTCCGAGGATGAGTAAACACATGCAAAATAATCACACTTTCATATGAAAGCGGAACCAAAACACATACAACACACACACACACTGCTTAGATCCTGTAATAGGGGAGTTCAATCTCCGATGATCTTTAAATGAATCCCGTGAATGTTATTTTGAAGAGCGTACGCCAGCCCAATCTGACGATCACAGAACTGCGCTATCACATTTTCACACGACGAGCACGACAGAATGTTTTCTCATTGATTGATTTACCGGTTGCAGCCGACCAAACGTTTGTCTGTGGTGACTATACCACCACCATGAAAATGGATTTCAAAGCCTATTTCAGACAGAATTCAGCTAAGGTGCTGTCAACATCAAACAGATTATGAATTCATGACTTCAAAGGAACAAACACAGGTAAAACAGTCCTGGGTTTTCCTCACACACTCTTACGTGAAATTAACTGTTGATCCCTGAATTCACTGTGAACCTTCAAGAATGTATCCTTGACCAGATATGTATAAATTGAATTAATTTTTTACTAATAAAACCACATAGCTCACTCCCTGAATCATAGGATTAGTCATAATGAATCTTTAAGAGATTTAGAAGATTTATCCATACCAAGCAATAAGAAGTTTCCTGTAATTATCAAGGGTAAAACAGTTTGTTTTCCTTTTAAAAAAAGCATTTTTCATTTTTAAATTCACATACTGGACATCTAAAGAGAAATATGGTGAGAGACAGACAAGACAGGGTGCTTATAAATGGGTATTTAATGCATTTTTGTAGGGGTGTACTTTGGGTGCTACTTCTGTTATCAAAAGTGAGAGCTTTTGTAATTCACTTCCACAAGAGATATATCAAGGTGTGCCTCATGGATGCGAAGATTACTGCTGTTTGCAAGAATAACTTTTTTATGATGGAAGAAAAAAAATTCCAATGAATTACAATTGATCATCCGTGGACCCGTCTTTAAAGAAATGAGATCACTGAAGCAAACATCGACATTATAGCCCTAGCGAAGTTACTGAACTAGGGTATGACGTATAGTATCAAGAAGTAAGCACTAACCTTATTCACCTCCATAAGAGGTTTATCGATAGTATTGCTGC